>NC_057946.1:28845056-29145056 GCF_018555375.3 Anguilla rostrata | reverse complement strand
AGTTTATTCTCAATATACATTCACAAAAATGAATGTGTTTGTGATGGTCAGCAGTGGTTTTTGGCCCCATAATCTTGGGGAAGTATATCATAACTGCCCTGATAGCACCAGCACAAGACAACTGACTGACAAGACAGGCCGATCTTTACCACAGTTGTTCAATCACCATTCTTTTTTGTTGCCTGGGAAATATTTAAAGATAGGGGTGTTTGCTTAACGTCATTTGTGGTTGCCATTGTTGTCTATGTAAACAGAGTCTTGGGCCCAGTATAAGTTTTTATCTGTTCATGGAGTGTTTACGATTACAGTGAGATTAGGCATTAGCCTTTTCTTTAAAAACAAGAATTTAAAGTGTTTTTATTATATTCTGTGCACATTTGGGACAGTTTACCAGATGGAGACAGGTTCACAATTTGGCGCCTAGAAAACATACTGTGTGTTCACTTGAAGTGATATGTGCATTGCAGGGTAACAAAAATGAACTAAAACAAGGGTTTCCTAACTTTTAAGATCACAGGTCCCCTTAAAATGACGATTCTGTGACTGACCTCCATCTCAAATGGTTAGGTCTAATGTTGGACACCTTCAGCCAATACCTACTACAGGCTGCAGTACACTAGCTCTTTGTAATTACAGTACAGTGTGTGTTCAGTGTGAATTCAACTGCAACAGAGCTTATATACATCAATTTAGGATCACATGGGCGCTATCAGTTGGCTGACACTTTACATTGTAATGTGTAGCCCTGTGTATGACAGCATGTTTATGAATGCAGTTATTATAAGGAAGTAAGTAAGCATGGAGTATTTAAATATTACACACACACACACACACACACATATATATATATAACCCACTGGGACATTTTGTAATTGAACCTGTAGCTTCTTGCTGCGACCGTACCGGCACGTTTTGTTCTTGATGCTTTATTGTTAAAGCCCTGAAGGTGCATCTGGCTTACAGCGTTTTCTCGGTGCCCTACGTTATATCTCCTTTCTCATCGGGTGTACCAACCTTCGCACTAAAACTTGAACTGAGACAATGGCTGACTCAATATCCTCTAATTTAGCCAGGCTACAAAAAAAATCATTACTTTTGTAATAATTAAAAAAATAAATTGTCGACAGAAAGGCGTAAATCTTCCCTCTGAAGACGCTCTCGGTCCCGGCGGTGGTCACATCAATAACACTGACCTGCGGACATTTCGCTGTTCGTTAATGGGTACTACGGTTATCCAGGCTGCAGTCAGAAAATGCGTCGGAGTGAGTTATGTGCATTTAAGCGACGATCAAAATCCCGGTCTGAGCTTTTAATCAAGTGTGCCGAGAGGAAATTAAACGTCTCCTTTTATAGTGGAGTTGCAGAAAATGATATATAAAAGGACGTCGCCAGTCCCGCCTGCGTAGGCCTATACGCTTTATTGCGGTTACGGTATTGTTCATTTTAGCCTAATCACTGCAATTTTACCTAATCTGTTGAATTTGCTTCTGTTCAGTGGCTAGGCATTCACATCAAATGAACACTGTTTTATGAATTATTCACGTGTCCAATAAGTAGCACATTTATTTGTGATCATCTACTGGTTTTTATATGAAACACAAACTTTAAACACATATAACCCAGTGTTTCACCAGTTTATGTATTTTATACTGATAATTCATAATTGGATTAATCTTGGGTCCAGCTGCATTTATAACAGTTCTTGGCTAATTCCTGTATTTCAGTAAAGAGACAGCAAAATGGGGAAATGTGAGCACAATAACATGGGTTAGGGATGAGAAGAGCTGGAGATGGTGAAAAGGGAATGAGAAAGATGAATAAAAGGAAGAAATAGAGATTAAAATGTGAGAGTGACAGGACACTGTATTCCCACGGCATGTGTAGAAATTAAGGGAAAAGAATACCAGACTTCACTGTTTCATCAGTGAGATGCTGGCTTCGGCTAACTTAAACCTGCGGGTTTAACACTTTTATAGTGGATTTAACACAAAGAGTTTGGCTGTGCAGCTGATAAGTGATAGATAAATAGATGTTAGCGGTGGAATCCTGACTGCCAGCCGTGCCCGGGGGTCCAGTTAGCGTGCCACATAAGGGTGAGCATAGCTGACCCCTGGTACCTTACAGACCCCCAGAAGAGCATCTCCGTGGAGACATCTGTCCCCTGGCCCCTCCCCTCTAGCCTCGGCAAGGCTCAGTCAAGCCCACTTTCATCTGATGGAACAGCCTCCGCATCTGAGGTCACACCAGAAGTCAAAGGTCATTTTCTTGGCTTCAGGCAGAGTCTCGTTCACTGGAAAATATAATGAAATTACTTTTCAACCCATGTACCCTTCTTGTGAGCCTTTCCCAGTTTCTGGCCTTTCTTCTGTTGTCAGGATGGCTTTCAGATTACATAACAATGATGTTATAAAAATAATACTACACTGGCTTTGGAAAAGATGAGTGTCCTGAGTGCAGATTAGTGCGGTTAAGTGCATTACTCATGCTAAACACCTGACAGATTCAGCAGTCGGGAATAGCAGTAGGACGACCGTTCAAAGGAGGAAGTGATGTAATGAGTGGTGTCCCTGTCGTTCTCTCACTCATTAGGGCAGAGCTAACAGGGGCAGTGGTGGGGGTACAGGGTAGAAGGTGTGGCCGACAGGTAGTGTGGCACCACACAGGTAACCCCAGCGTGACCACAAACCAACCACCACAAAAGCCTGTGCCACAGCTCAGTGTCTCAGTGACTTACTGCTTATTTCTGATATTTTCTGACCACCCCAAATAACCTTTGCACCACTGTGCACAAAAAGGCATTTTGAACATAGAGCTCAATGAACAATTATGTTCAATTTAATAATTTTACTGTGTTTTCAGTAGGAAGGTGGTGCACACCCTGCTTACCCTAACTTCTCGACACCTGCTGGTGTCTCACTGCCCCTCTTGGGAGGGTTGGGGTGTGTGGTTCGTTCTGGGGCTCTGCCATGTTCAGGCAATTATTAATCCCACAGAATTGGACTGGCAGCATGCCGGGTGGACGGGCTGGCTGAGAATGGGACGTGGGCAGGGAGTGGGGGGGGGGGAGAGCGGAGAATACTTACTGCAGTCCCAAAGCACGACGAGACAAAGGCGTCCGCACGATGTCGAAAACATACATACACAGCTCGCATGCTGGTCACTGGGCTCTTATGTATGTATACGTATATGTATATTTATATTTACTGTTAAATACAAACGTATTGGGACAGTGACACAATTTCTGTTTTGGCTGTGTACTCCAAAACATTGGATTTGAAATAAAACTATTAATACGAAGTGCAGACTGTCAGCTTTAATTTGAGGATATTTACATCCATATTGGCTGATCCATGCAGGAATTACAGCCCTTTTTATGAATAGCCCTCTATTTCTTATAGAGTAAGAGGATAATACTGTATAGCAGTAGGGCACTTTGTGAGAAGGCTTGGATTATATGGTCATGCAGGTGCACGTTAAACTTTGATTTACAGGCGCTGGGCTTGCTTTTTCAGTACGGGGTTTAAAAGCCAACCGATAAATTAAGGGCTAGCGGTGTCTCCCTACAGGTGAAATTAAAAGTTGAAGGCAATCTATTTGACTTTCGGTTTTGATTTGTGGCTCTCCGGAGTCGCTTCGGTTGCTGCGCTCATTGTGGGGAGTCGGGGGGCTGTGCCGTATTGAGTGGAGCAGCGCGTGCGCGCTGGGCTCGTGATCAATAGCCGGGCGCATTGGCTGGGAGTCTGCGGTTTCATTTTCCGGCTGCCTTTCAACCGCAAGCCGCTCGTTTTTAGCGCCGTCTCCAGGTCCGTGCTAGTTTTCCCCGGGTCGTTTTTTCTGGTTCCATATCAAGCGAAGTAGTCGGCTTTCAGACGGCTGTTCTTCTCACTGTCCTGCAACTAGCTTTCAGCGCACTATCAATGGCTGCGACGTTCCGTTCGATTTCCTGTCAAACTCTGTTTGGTTTATCGCTGCCTTCGGCAATAAACGTAACCATCACGTTGACTGTGACGAAGCTGCTGGTGATAATGACTCAGCGGAACGGGACATGTCAAATCTTGCAGAGAGGGAGTGCTGAGAACATTTGCATGCTCTTCATAACACCTTCCGATCACTGAGTGACGGTAAGGTATTTTGTCATCCAGACATGCGCACAGGTAGACACCATCATATTCTGAAGCCTGTGCCTGTAGGTGGCATTTCAACATTGGGGATAGACACACTGCTGGACCATTTACTCTTGTGGTCAAACGTAAAGTCTCACAAGCATATTAGCTGGTCTAGCAAATATTAATATGAAAATATTGGGGGTGACGTGTCCCATTCTCCCCCCAAACCTATGTGTAATGCCCCCTGCCCTGAGACAGCGAAAGTGCCCTTTTGGCTGTCAGAATCTCTGGCTCAACCCTCTTCTCCCCTATACAAGTAGTAATTTTACTGTGAGTAAATTCCCTGTGGGTTATTGCTATCTATCGTTTACTTGGTGTAGAACTGGGTCTTATATTCTAGCTTACTTTGGGTAGTTAAGTGCCAATTCTATAGTGTAGAATAGAAGACTATCATCAGTCTATCACTATTTCTCTACTGTCTTTTGAAGTGGTTGTGAAGCTGCCGAAAGTTCATTGGCTGTTGACGGTCCCACATGGAAATGCAAGCGTTTGTGTATCACATACTACACAAACCATGCCTAAAGACTTAAGATAAAATCGAACCAGTTTGATATTCTCGCAAGAATCGCGGACGAGCTTACAACTGGGTTGGGTGAGTCTCTGACCATGTCACATTAGAAGGCTGTTGGTCATGAGTGCATGCACCCATCAAGCAAAGACTGGGGATTATTGCTGAGACCTTAAAAATGAGTCTGCGACTAAAAGATCCTGGCTAAAATCGTGTATGGTGCTCTAGGCGTAAGCTACAGGATGTGTGCACAGTAAGTGTGTGTATATATGCACTGTGCAGTAAGGTTTGTGTGTGTGTGTGCCTCTGTGTGTGTGTGTGTGTGTGTGTGTGAGCTGTAGGGGAGGCTGACTCAGTCAGCAGTAAGGGTCTCTATAGAGCAGGGGAATGTCAGTTTGGGAGTTATGTCTGGTGACAGCACAGCGGGTTGCCAGGACAGCACGCCCCAGGCACACAGATGCTAGCACTGCAGCGAACTACTCATGCTTTTACAGAACGCTGGGGTCCACCACGGCCAGCCGTCTAACAATGACAGGGACCAAAAAACAGGCCCACTTTCCAGCTTCCATTTACCTGCTGCATGGCACAGACAGGGTTGTATTGTAAACAGGCTGGTGTAAGCATGGAACTTTACCAGACACCCCCAAGATGGGTGCTTGGCCGTTTGCACCCCCCTCCCCCAATTGCATCTTATTCAGGTGAGTCCCGCCCTGCCTGGTGCCTGTCCAGATCTGTCTGTTTGCCCTCTGGGGAAATCCTTTGCATCAGGTGACCCCAGCCAGACCTATGAGCTGACCTTTGACCTGTGAATAGGAGCATGTTGGGAAATGAGAGGAGGATTCTGGAACACAGTGGAGGTGGTCATTGTCATCTCCAGCCAAGCTGAAAAGATGCGGATGGCTGGTGTGTGTGTGTGTGTGTGTGTGTGTGTGTGTGTGTGTGCGTGCGTGTGTATATGCGTGTGTGTGCGTGTGCATGCATGTGTGCACGTGCGTGCGATAAATTTTGGATGTAAGTACCCAACGTCGTCTTTGTTTACCAGTCGGCCATCTCTCTTCCAGCTCTCTATGAGATGCTAACGTGGAGCGTTCTCGCACCTGCCGAGCCTCGAGTGCCAGGTGAGGAGTCCGCTGCGGTTACTCACACTCCAACAAAGGTCCGCTCAACCAAAGCATCAACAGCTGTCAGCCCCCTCCCAAAAAAACCCTCACTTGGCGATGTATGTGAGGGGCTGTGTGTCCCTCTTACGGCTCTGTTGTTGCGGCAGTGTTGGGAGAAGGCCTGTCAATCACATGGGGCTGGTGTCTGCTTTCACAGCAAATCCATCAGCATTTAAGCTGCCTCTCTTTTAATAAGTGAGTTTGGTCCTGAATTATTTGCCAAACAAAAGGTGTAGGCATTGAAAATGAATTCATCTCAGCACATTCTGGTTAGATCACAGATTATGTACACCCCAGTCATCTCTGCTTCTTAATGACAGGAGGTTCTGGTCGGTCAATAGGAGTTTCCAGTGCTGTATTACAGTAAAGAACATCCATTGCCACAGTATTGTCCTGTAAGTAGTCACACCCCTTAAAGAAATTTCATCAAAATGGAATCTATTATTATACCAGTACCTGGGTCACAGACACGCTGTACCGGTCGCAGCAAGGCCTGTCGGAAGTGCTCGGCCAAATCTGTCTGAATTCCTTAGTTCAGGTGGTACTGATTAAAATATGTCCACACAGCCCCCCAGGGCTGCCTTGGACTGTGAATTCCCCTTTCTTTATTTAAAGCTAGTTAAATGATTAAATTCTCCCACAAAATGCGGCGTTCTTCAGAAAGGGCGGGGTAGGGACTTTCCAATGGTCAAACCTGTTTATCTTGAAACTATTTTTCAATGCTAAATAATAGTTATGGTATTTACATTTGGGTAATTACATAACAATGTTTGTTGAAACCAAAAGGCATTTCTTGAAGGGGCATTGACATGGTATTAAAACATTGCCATGCCACCACACGTCCTCAACAATCTGCAGCTATGCAGTGGCTTACAAATGTTACGTCCCCAAGATGGTCTAGGGGTACAGGGTAGTAACAAAATGAATGATCATTAATGATTAATTTTATTTACACAATTATTTTAATATACAACAAACAAACAGGAGGGGAAACACTGGGCGGTACCAAACAAAAGAAAATAACCAAAACAAAAATATAAGCTACTAACAATTCTAGAAATGAAAGGAACTAACTGAAACCCGAAAATCTTCCGAACCTAACTAACTATACTGACTATTCTAAACTGAACAAAAACAGTGAAACTAAGAGTGACAGTTATAAGAAAAAACACCTACCTAAATCCCACTCCTAACCCAACACAAAACCAGCGACCAAACCAGAGACGCAAACCCAAACTCGAAGTCTATTCAGAAATTTACGGTCGATACACAGAAGTCAAAAATAGCACGAAGTCAAAATAGCACAGAGTCAATACGGAAGTGAACTAAAATTCAAATCCAACTCACTCTCGGGTAACTGACAATATTAGCTATATATAGGTGTGGGTCGGCTCCTCATTGGCCGCCAGGCAGGTCCGCAGAAGAGGATTGGGGGGAAAACAACGCACTCTTCCTCTGCCTCACCAATTGCGGAGTGACCTGTAGCAGACGGGATAATGAGACCGGGAGAGAACAAAAACCTGGCACGTAACACAAAACAGACGTCAACAATTTGTGATACAGCATCAAAATTTTGTCAAAATTCTGCCATTTTCATGAATTAGTTTGCTAGATTATTTCGATTATTTATCGCAAACATCTACTTTTGCTTTCATATTTTGGAAAAGCTGTTTGGAAAGTGAAATGATATGTTGTTTTGTTTTTTTTTACCCTAAATGCACCTGTGGTTTCCTGTCTGGTATTCTTGGGGTATTTCCACCCTACAGAAATCCACACAATGGGACAAACTAACTGAGTCCCCTGTCACTTGTACCAAGCCATGTCCCTCAGCACCACCCTGACCACACCCCCAATAACACCTCCCCTCCCCCCCCGCCGAACACTGCTCTGACCTTTGACCCCTATGCTGCTTCACCTCTCTGGTTGACCCGATGAGGTCCAGCAGCGTGGTGCCATCCATGCTCTGCAGTCCGGATTCGGCTTGCTCAGGTGAGGGGGGGTAAAAATTCAATCCAAGCTGGAGCGCCCCCTCGCTGATGAGTCCCCATGCCAGGCCGGCGTGAAAGATATGGGCTGTTCCCTGCTGCTAAATTTATCCATTCCTGCCCTATTTTCCTGGATAATACGGAGAGGGCTGTGACCTAGTGGTGCTGACAGATGAGAATCATTATTATTATTCATTAATCTCAGGTATTATGAAATAATTACTTGAAAGCGTCTATAAATAGTATTATGTATTTATGTATTATTTTATTGTTATTGCTGAATAACATTTTATGTGAATGCATACTTTGGCATTGCTACATTTATGTGTAGTCAAGGCAACAAAGCAGTAGAATTTAACTGAATTAATTTAATCGTAACACCGTTTATATGAATACATGAGTAAAATGCACTCTGGTAGAGTTGATTTCGTGCTGGATGTCTGGACTGTACAGATGTGATGTGTACAGTGTGTGTGTGAGAGAGAAAGAAAGCGTGTGTGTGTGTGTGTGGGAGGGAGTGGGGACTGCAGTGGTGTTCTGCTGTGTGAAGTAAGGACACGGGGGCTGACTAAATCAGAATTCTCAGCACAGCGCCTTCTGGGTCTTTTTTTAACGTACTTCCAGCGCTGATGAAGCGCCCTTCGGCCCAGACGCCCGAGCGCTCGTCTGGTCTGGACGTGAGGAGCGGTTCCTGCAGATTGTGCGATGATGATGTCAGCTCTACCGCAGCTATGCTGGCAGGACAACGTGTTCCATATTTACATCTACCTCCATCCAGCTCTTATGTGTCGCACTAGTATCGCTATCTTGATGTTGTGGCTTGTTGACATACCTCCTAGTTTGACTTAACATTACTCTCTCTGACCCAGCCTACGCTTACATACTGTGTGAACTGGACTGAATGTATTCATTGCTATGAATAACTGTTACATAATGAGTATTGCACCTTATGAGACCTGTGTTTTGTAGTTGTTCCAGTGACCTTCGGTATGCGCTTATTGTACGCGGCTTTGGATAAAAGCGTGTGCCAATTGAATGTAACGTAACCGTAACCGTAACCATAACCGTAACCGTACCGTAACCGTATAGGCTAAGTGTCTTGGCTCCTTCTCACGCTGTTCCGTCGGCGCATTCCCGCTGGTTTCACCAGCCCCTTTAGGAGTCAGGTTGTCCGTTGTCGCTAAAACGTTTTACATGACAGAAACAGCCAGAGTAGAGTGTAAGGTGTTTTCCTGTGGAAGGGAAGCTAGCTGCTAATCTAATTATGTAAACGCAATCCCACAAAGATGACTATTCGACCTACGAAGAATACAAAAATCATCCTTACCTCAAAGTTTTGAGCCCCCTCAATGCTCATTGGAGTGACTGCATAGAGATGCTCAGAGCAAGAGGGCACACGTTTGATATGAACATTGTGTTACAGCACCCCTTAGTGTGGCTTTAAAAGGCGCTGTGATACCCAGCCACTGCAGCCAACCCGCCCTAGTCTCCCCTACTTAATTATTTATTCTTATTTTTTGGACAACTGAATTACAATTGAGATGGAGGGAAAACTTTGTGTCTCCGAGCTTGTCTGTGAAATTGCCTCTTGGCTCGCGGCGCGCTAATGTGATTCCTCTCCCCGGCTGGAGCCGTTCGCCGGCGTCTGACCGAGCGAAATGAGCTCCCGCCAAGAAAGCCCAGGAAAGGGAAGCGAAGCCGCGACGTCGGCGCCCAAGGTCACCGTTCTGTGGGCCCAACGGCGGAAAGAGATGACGAGCAAACACGGGCCTTTGTTCTCCCGGAGTGCTTTCCAAACACGGTCCTTTTAAATATTTAAAGAGGGCCGTTAAGGGACCGGAATGACGGGATGCGCAGACGCGCTGCTGCCAAGTTAAGCGTGGCGGTTTACTTTTGTAATTAAGACAGGTTTTTATGCTCCTCTGAGGTGGGAGAACCGTTTGCAGTAATAGAATAAAAACACGCTGTTTGGCTCTGTCGCTGTCGGTTTGACTGCAGTACAGGGAAATATCCTCCGCACTGTTAACTAAAAACTCAACCCATTTCCTTGATAAAATACATCGCCGGATCCCCTCAGTGTAAACATCACTGCGTACGGGGTTTACACAATTATACACAACAGTGTTCCAGCGGTAAACGGTTGTTTTTAGGGGTTCTCTAATGGAATGGGATGCATTTCCCTCTCATGGTTTGGGCACATTCATACATTCAGAAGGCAAGGTTGATGTCACCTCGTGGTCACCTCGTGGTTTCAGGAGCATGATACCAACCTTATCCGTATGTCATTGCCTTCTCAGACACCAGATCTGAAACCAGCTGAGCATTTATGGGGAATTCTGGGTTGATACTTGTGGCGCAGATTCGCGGAGTTGAACCAACCATAGGTCTCTAAGCACAATTCTGTTTGGGCCCCTCCCAGTTTTCTTTTCGTGGCTGTCATCCCAGGGGCCCTAAGCCTCGTGGACTGGGGTGGGGGAGGGGTAGTATTTCTCATTGTGGACCAGGCGGGTTGTTGCTGTGCAGACTGTGGGGCGGGGGGGTGGGGGGGTTGCGATTGCAAACCACTGGGGTAGGGTCGTTAGTAGTTCTGATTGGGGATTGGCGGCGTTGGAAGAAGAAGCACACGGACACCTTCCCAATATCGCTGTCTTCTTCTTCTATGTACACATGAGAGTATGTCTGTGTTATTTCTGCCTGTGTGTGCATATAATCTGACTTTGTGTGTGTGTGCGTGTGTGTGTGTGTGCTCGTATGTGTGCATGTGTGTGTTTCTCTCCAGCCCTGCTGTGTAACTGCAGCAGTGAGGGTGTTCTGGATCCGGAGGACTGCGATGGGGAGACGGGCCAGTGCTCCTGCCTGCAGGGCTACATGGGGCTGCAGTGTGAGGACTGCGAGGAGGACCACTTCACCAACGGCTCCACCGGCTGCCAGCCCTGCGGCTGCGACTCCTTCGGCGCCGTTGACGTCCGCTGCAACAGGTACGAGCCGCCCCCCGCCCGTGCTTCTGCTCGCAGCTGGGCGTAGGAAGGCCCCTCGAAAGGTTCCCCTCGCCCAGTTCCGCTCGCTGCCGTGAAGTTCCATTCAGCCGTTGTGACACTGGACAACTGCCTTTCTACTGGCTTTTAGCCTGTTTCGCTAAAGCCAATTTTCAGTGTTACTGTGTTTTTTCTAATTACAAGATGCATGCACTGCATCTCATTTAGAAGGAAAAAGCTTACTCATTAGGCGGAACATTCTCTTACGATTTGAACGTTGTCTATTGTCTATTGTCAACCCTTTAATGTGTGAGATCACAAATATGCGATTGGAATGTTCTTAACTGAACATTCTACTGCTGATATCACAATGACTATTCGTAATTGAAAGTAGTGGAGCTCTAGAACGCTGACTTCGAGAAATAACACCCACCTGGCAACCATTTTGTGCCAGAATGTTCACCACACATCAGCTGAGGTAGAGAGGGAGATAATGATTTAGATTTAAAAAACATTAATTTTTCCAGTTAAACTGGGAGATGATTAGATGGCAAATTTGGCCAGGACGCTCCCCTACTCTTTGCAATAGGTGACATGGGATCTTTAAAGACTGCCATGAGTCAGGACCTCAGCTTAAAGTCTTATCCAAAGGACAGCATCTCCTACAGCACAGTGTCCCCACCATAGCACTGCAGGTTTTTTTCTACTTGAGGAACAATTGCCCCTGACAGGCCCACCAACACCAGTTCCAGCACACAACTTAGTTTTCCCAAGCGGTCTCCTATCCAAGTACTAACCAAGCGCACACTTGCTTAGCTTCAGTCATTCAGCAGTAGCAGTATACATGCTGGTATTTGCCACCACTGCTGCTATTGGTGTCCCCAAAAATGATACATCATGCTAGCCACTGGGAAGCATTTCTGTGCAATAGCAGAGAACAGATTCCAATGCTTACCATTGCAGCACTGGAATGCTTCTCGTTTCTTGGCAGGCTGGAGCATGTCTCCCGCAGTCAGGCAGGGTCTCAGGTGGGCAAATCGCTGCACGCCCCCTCCTGGTGCACTTTAGGACTGCGCCCATTTGACCGAACACAATACCACGGTCCTCCTAAATTACGTTAATCCGACAGCACCGTGCAGGAACTCATTAAATGTCAGTAGGCTGTCCTTCACCTGCGGGAAGTGCTCACACCTTTTTACCAGGGCCTTACCTGTCAGCCCCGGAATTGGGTGATGTCACTGCGATTGGGTGTGGGGCTGGGAGACAGGAAGACACTGTTAGTCCTGTTGGACGTGTTAGGTGTGTTTTTTTTATTTGTAATTCTCACCTTTATTTTACCTTATGAGTTGGCTGAGAACTAATTTCTCATTTGCAGTGAAGACCTGGGCAATGAAAGCTGGTAGGGATTGCAAGGGCTCTGTGGCCAATCAGATGTATGGGGGGATGATTAGATTGCCAGATATAAAGAGCCAATTTTGTGGGAATTTAATTGATGTGGAAAAAGATCAAGAGATTAAAAGGAAGCGATGCAGATAGAGAAAGGAGCAGGAGGAGGAGACAGAACTCGAGAGAAAGAGATGAGAGAGCGAATGAAACAGAAAATTGATATTTTGGTTAAAATGACCACTGAACCTGACCATCTGAAGTATGTAATCTGTGCACCCTGTTACCGTCTGAAACGTATTCCTCCAAATTTTGGAAAGTTCTCCTCCGGAATGTGCTCCTTTGTCTGGTCCAATGCAGGTGAATCATGGGTATTATCCCACAGTGCGTTAAGTCACAACATGCAGTGACCTGCTCTGAGCCAGGAGGCACAGAGTGTTCCTTAGAGGAGGGGAGGGCAGAAAAAAGGGTCTGTCTGTGTGTGTGTGTGTGTGCGCGCACGTGCCTGTGTGTGTGTGCGTGTGCGCGCGTGTGCCTGTGTGTGTGTCTGTCCCTATGTCATGTTTGTTCCTGCCCTCGCTCAGTCATTAATGCAGAAAATCATTTATTATTTGGCCAGTGCTTGGCAGAACAAGCTCAACAGTCTTTATGAGGGTCTAGAAGATACTCACTTGTTACTAAAATGACAAGTGCATTCAGTTCTCAATATCTGTCATATAAACTGACCATTTCTATTTTCAGATACAAATGGGCTGGTAACACAGCCCTTTTGTCTTTTTCTAGATTGTTATTTCACTTGAAACTTTATTTTGGTCATGTTCTATTGGTTACAGCACGTGTTGTATTGGCACCAACCGTATTTGGCAGCTTTAGTTTACACGTCAGTGTTTTGTGCACAGCTGGATTGGTGCTCTAATGGCAAAACAGATAATGAGTCTCACAGTGTGCATTAGAGTTGGGCTGGTCTGTTCTGAAAGAGCTGGACATTTACTGAAGAAATTCGGGTTGAGTGCCTAGCTCAAGGGTACAGCAGCAGTCGTTTGCATGAATATTAAAAGAGAAAGGAAACTTTCCATCAAAACCCTCAATTAAAAGATGTAAATGTTTTCCTTACGTTCAGCCACGTACTGTACGTAAGCCCAGACAGTGTTAAGGTTTACAAGGATAACATGTAGTCATGGCATCTTCATCGCTGTAAAGAGCTGCTTACTGTATGGGGGTTGCCACATTGCTGAATTCCCCTGTCTGTGTAAGAGAATGTTAGGGGGTTACCAGATTCTGCAGCTAAGGGACTTCAGCTTCTTTAACTTCTTTAACAAGCAGGACTGAAAATGCTGTTGTGGTGTTGGCGTGTGCGTTCGCACGTTTGGGTCTGCTGTCCGTGTGTGTGCGGTCATGCGTACGCACATGTGTATCTAAAAATGAGCTTGTACCGGAAGTGAGTAATTCTAACAATCTGAGAGTGCCTTGGCCTGGTAAGCAGATGACAGACTCACAGAAGGTCCTGTTCTGCAGGTAGTTTGATTTGGAGTGAGAGAAAATAGCTGCTCACAAGGACCTGCATTCAGAGATACAGTAATAAAGACTATCACCTAACCAGCCAGCCTCCCTGGTTCTGTAGTCCCTAGAGAAGCTCTGTACCTCCCCGCGGGTTTCCTGGAACATGTAAACAGGGGGTATGTCCCAACAGTGGAAACAACAAATCACAAACCACAGAACACAGGTGATGGGCATCTCTATAGCAACAGATGGGTCAGGGGTGGTAGCGCAGTGTCACATGTGTGGCGGAACCTGCCAGTTCACATCCCAGGTGGGGGCACAGTCGCAGTTCCGTCCGGGCAACGCGCTTTATCTGAACTGTTTCAGTCGTTTAAACATCCTGCCGCATGAAGGGATCGCATGTAAACAACAATGCAACCCAGTCAAAGGAGTAACAATAAGGGGCCAGGGTGCAGAGAGAGAGAGACAGAGAGAGAGAGAGAGAGAGAGAGAGAGAGAGGGAGAGAGAGACGAGGAGAGAGAGAGAGAGAGAGAGAGAGAGAGAGAGAGGAGAGAGAAGAGAGAGGAGAGGGAGAGAGAGAGCGAGGGGGGAAGAGGGAGGGAGAGAGAGAGAGGAGAGAAGAGGGAGAGAGAGAGAGAGAGGGGGAAGAGGGAGAAAGAGAGAGGGCACACACAGAGTGAGTTCATGTATGCTCATCTGTTAGTGTATGTACGTATGTGTGTGCGTCTGTGTGTGTATGTGTCTGTGTTCATATGTGTCCATGTATGTGTGTGTGTGCTTTCATTGTTCTCAGAGAGGTTAATTTGAGTTAAGTGCTGATAAGGTCACAGTGTTGCAGTGCTGTTCTGAGGTACAGAGGAGGGGAGGCTTTTCCTGTAATGGAGGAATGATGGGGTGCGATTATCAGCTCGCCCGTGTGGTGAGGCCAGAGGCAAAAAAAAGGCAATTAGCTGCTTCAGGGGATACGGACCCCACCAAGGCAGAGAAGGGAGAGTACGCTAGCTTTTGATTGGCCCGTTTTAATGAGAAAATACTGGCCTGCAACCGGTTTTGTTAGTGATCGAATACTGGCCTGTGACTGAAGAATCTTTGCAACTGAACCTCACCTCGTTGGAATGCTGGACAATGATTGGGCCTGTCTGGGTTGCTGGACAGTGATTGGGCCTGTCGGGGTTGCTGGACAATGATTGGGCCTGTCGGGGTTGCTCAGTGCTGGAATGGTGGACTGTGACTGGACAGTCAGTCTCAGAATGGTGGACTGTGACTGGACAGTGCTAGAATGGTGGACTGTGACTGGACAGTCAGTCTCAGAATGGTGGACTGTGACTGGACAGTGCTGGAATGGTGGACTGTGACTGGACAGTGGGTGTTGGAATGAATGAAATGGCAGGACAGAGGGATTAGGGTAAGGGCCCCTGTAGGGAAAGGCCTGTATGCCAGCAGCACAGAAGGAGGCCATTTACTCACTGTTATCTACTAATATTGCATTCAATTTTCAGCCATGTTGCTGTGGAAGCACCACAAATACCCATGCTCGAGTAGTTCACAATAAGTGAACTACATTATTCATGTTAAGTATTTCCTTTAATTATTTTGGTACAATTAAGGAAGCATTCCTCCAAATTTAGTTGACAGTTGCAAAAAAATAAATAAAAATTACGTAAGGGGGAATTTGAATGTAAAAATCCCCTGAGGTACCTCAACTGTTGAATTGCGACACCTTTTTTTTTTTCTTGAGGAAGCTGTCAGTGGCAACCGGCTGAAAATTTATCTCATTTTTGAAAGAGATTTTCTCCTCCTGTGAGGATTTCAGCTCATCGGCGTGATTTGGTACGGTGAAGGGGATTAGGGCCTGGCTAATTCACATTGATTATTTTAATGAAAGTGCGCCAGTTTTCCCAAGGAAATTACTTGATCAATGTTTTTCAATCACATAATGATTGGTCACATTTATATAGTGACTTTCAGGATTTGAAAGCAAAAGGGGGAGACTTCACCGCATCCATACCCCTAATGTGTTGTAAAAGATGCGCGGCAGCCATTTTGTGTCAGAATGCTCACTGGGGCAGTGTAGACGACACCGCGGCTGTCTTTTCATGCTGTTTATATTTGGCCTTCCTGAGTGTGTGTTTCAGCACACGATCCTGCGTTTGACCTTGTCTGTTTCTGCATGAAGACCCAAAATAGCCTCCATTAGACAGCCAGAGTCCCCCACACAGTCTTACATGCCAGTGTGGGGGCATTGTCTGGGCTGGGGAGGAGTGGAGGGGGCTGCTAATATGTAGCTTTTATCAGTTATCTACACGCACACACACACACCCAAACACACACAGACACACACATACACACACGCACATGCACACATGCACACATACACACACACACACACACACATAAGAGCACACAATCACATGCACAAAGCATCTGTGGTACATGAATTCTGGAAGTTACAACAGAGTGTTAAAACAGCGCCCTAGGGTGCGAAGCAGCAGCACTCGCGACACACACACACACACACAAACACACACACTAACACACACACACACATCACTGTGTGAGAAAGAGCAAAGAGAGAGAAAGAGGCAGACAGAGAGAAAGTGTGAGATAATGTTGTGTACAGTTCTATTATATAATTAGTGAATGTACTCTTGTATATTGTTTTTGCAAGGTACAATTTAACTTATTTTCTCATTGTAAAAGTTAATGTTATCCCATTGCAGCTGCCACTCACCATTTTTTATAACATTTAACAGTGTCAGAAATTAATATAAAGACAGGGTGTGACTGTAATACAGACGGTGACTGTCTAAATGTGAACAGAGAGCACGCCTCACCCCCAAACCCCCCTCCCCCACCCCACCATATATCATGCACGCTCTCCACTGTACATTTCTCTGCCGAACCATGCCATTTATTAACTCTGGCCCGGTTTTCCATATTTTATCCCAGGATCATGCTACTGACCTGGAAACGCAGAATAGGGTGCGGGGGTGGGGGGTGGAGTAGGATTGGGGGATGGGTATAGCGAAAATCGATGTGTGACAAACACATCTGTTTGTCTCTGACAGCAGTCCCACATCTGCAGCAGGGGCTAGCTGGGAGGTGGGGAGAGGTGTCATCTTGAGCTTAAATGTGTGTATGGTGTGTGTGCGTATGTGTGTGTGGTGTGTGTGTATGTGTATGGTGTGTGTGTGTGTGTGTTGCAAGTGTGTGTGTGTGTGCGCGTGTGTGTGCATGCATGTGCGTGTGTGTGCTCATAGAGGAAAGCACTGGCGTACACCACACACACGCACACACACACACCAGAGTTAGCGACCTTGTCAGTCAGAATGCAGAATATATGCAAACTGAGTCCTTACGTAACTGAATGCACAATGAGCACACAGCCTGTCTCGGTTTGTCAGTCCCCTGCCCGATTCCCCACACAGCAGGAGTCTGTTGAGGCTGATACACCCTGGCAACCACACGCTCGCCCCAAACGCTCTTCCTTAAAGCAAGGATGCACAAATGGGCAGAAGCTCAACTGTGGGATATGGGGAAGAGAGGGAAAAGGTGAATGTCCGTTTTTCCTGTACCTTCCCTATCCCTCCTGCCACCCCACCACGGCAAAAGGGTCCCTCTGGACTAAGGTGAGGTGTGGGGAAGAATGAATAAAAATAAGCATCTCGTAAATGCAGGTGGGTTGCTAAGCAACGGTCGCCAGGCACCCTGCTGAAGCTATAAGGTGAGAAGTGGGAGAGGAAATGAGGGCAGGAGACATCATCGGAATGGGGAGGTGTGGGAAGGGGGTGGCTGCAGTGGTGTGGAGGACCGCATCTGTGAATGAACACCAGGGGAATACACACTGAGTCTCAGAATGTATCTGAGAGCGAGAGAGAGAGAGAGAGAGGGAGAGAGAGAGGGGAGGGGGGGAGAGGGAGGGGGAGGGAGAGGAGAGAGAGAGCTAGGGAGAGAGAGAGAGAGAGAAAGAGAGAGGGGGGAAGAGGGAGGGAGAGAGAGAGAGAGGGGGAAGAGGGAGAAAGAGAGAGGGCAGGGCAGCACATGGTGTTCTTTTGTGTTAGGGTGTGATGACTGTTATCAACCCCAAATTTGGCATATCCAACTCAAAATAAGATGAAGATTCGAAGGAAGGGGAACACCCTTAGTAGCCATACCCTCTAGCATTTAACCCAGAAATGTTTCGGTAAACATCTGTCTACACAGCAGCACGTTCTGCACATCATCAAGCCCTGCAGGCCCTACTACACAAACGCATGTGATCTTAGTAAATTGCTACGAGTAAAGTTTGTTTTTTTGCTTACTTCCGCTAAACATTTGTCAGCTAACGAGCTCCAAGGCCGTGTGTTTTATTCGCAGCTGTCAGAGCACGGACCGTTAAGCCTCTTTACGGGAACGGCATCGCTGAGCAACTGCGTGCGGCGGGCAGAGTCAGCGGTACGGCCGCGTGATTGGCCGTTTTGGGGTGGGGGGGGGTGGGGGGGTCGGATGAAGTAAGCAAACCGTCTCGCCTGCCCTGGGACGTCTTGCAGGTTCCTGTCCGTGTGTCTCTGGTGTCCCTGGATCAAAGAGGCCTTTCCTCAGAACTGAGGCGAGCGCTTAGAGACAGAGGGAATGTTTCATTTTCATTTGGCACTGAATACTGAACACAGAAGAGGGAAGTGCAGCCATAGACCTTTCAGTGAGATGTGTGTGTGTTCAGTAGCACTGAGCCCTGCACTCTTTCCATGGCTTGAATGGAGATTACCCATCACACTCCTGAGCACACACATATACACACCCAACAGTACTCACAAACATACACACACTAGTCTTACACAACCATGGACTGCTGTACGCTCATAGACACACAACTCGACTACGTGCTACTGTATACAACAACACACTGCTGAACACAGATATGCACACTGCTTTACAAACACACGTACACAGACACTGCTGTACACGACCACACTGTAAGCACTAATTACTGTAAGCACACACGCACACACTCAGAAACACACACACACGCACACCCGCACACACACAGTTTCTCTGGCCTGCTTTACTCCCTGCTGTCCTTGAGCTGAGCTGCTTTCCTGGCCGTGTGGGACTCTGCATTTTCTCCCACGCTGGAGGTGTGACGGGGCCTCTGACCACCTGTGCCGACCGCACCTGTTTCGGTAAACGCTCACTCAGGTACGGCGTGGCTGACGGGGCCCAGGGCCAGGCATGCTCCTGCCGTCTCTCTGCCTCCGGAGCAGGAGGACAGAGCTGGGTCCTACCACCCTCAGCCCCACGTCACACAGAGAAAACAGAGCCAAAATGGCCACCGTTAGTCACGTGTGCCCCCTGGTCAGAACACAGTGCCAACACACTACGACCATCCGAGCCCCCAGCCAAAGAACGCAGAGCCAATATGGCTTACTGTCTGAGTTACCATAGGCCACCTCAGCACACAGTCAGAGCTAGAGCCCAGAGCCAACATGGCCACCAGGGCGATCATTTTGTGCCTTGTCTTTTCAGTTTCTCAGCTGACTCAGTTGACATCTGATCGAATGCCCCCAAGGCAGATCTAGAATCAGGTGCTCCTGCTAAACGGCCCACCGATGAGTCTGAACAGGTCTGTGGGAAACTGATGAATATAAAGCAGATTTGAAAAGATACCTGCTAGTAACGAAACTGAGTGATTGCACCTTTAAGCACTGTGGTCATTTCACTTGAGTGGAAGAGGACGGTGGATTGGGAAACCAGGGTTCAGTCTCATTAGGCTTTTGGCCTCTTTATTTGTTTTTCTGGAGCATTACAGGCGAGTCTGTGGTTCAATCCCGTCATAGCGCTTTCTCAGTTGTGGTACCGTTGTTTATCCGTTAATCTCTCTGTTCTATACCCGCCAAAATAAAAAAAGAGGGAAGGCTGTCGCACAAAAAACAAATATGTCAGCCTACCTGCACTTTCAAATGGCCTTCTCCAAAGCCTTTTACACACAAATGGGTTTAAGTCTTTAAATCAAGACTGAAAAAAAAACTGCTCAGTAGTCTCTCCTTCCACACCTGTAATCCAAATCTTATACCAAATCTTAAACTGCAGCCTCGAGCAGCTTATGTATAAACCACGCTCTCCTATGGTAAATGCTGACTGGTTGACCCTGGAGGTATCAGAGCTCACGTGAGATGTTTAACAAGAGTCTGGCTCATTCGCCCTCGTGGTCTCCCAGCCAGGCCCGGGAGGGGGACGAGCGGGGGACGAGCGGGTCGATTTTATCCTATTTTGTTTTCCTCCTGAACAGAGAGCTCATCTATGGAGCGCTTTGTGACAGGCCAAGGTGACAGGAAGTCACAGCGCTCAATAAATCCCGTCCAGTCAGTACGCTTGATCAATCCGGTGCTAATGAAGGTCTCAACCTCTCTGACGGTCTTTTTTGGAAGCCCCAAAAGGTTCATGGACTTGCGAATAGATCTGAAATTACAAGATTGGGGGGTCGTTGGAGGTAGTCTTTGATTTGTGCAACATTTACCTTGAAGAACATTTCACCTCTGATGCCTTGTTCTGCCGACAAAACTCACCTCAAATACTTTTTGTTATCTACTTTATTAATCCCTTTAAAGCCTCATTAAAAAGATTCTGCTAATCCCCTTCCTAATTTAAAACTGAGGTTGTTTACCCTTTTTTGGACTTTTTAAAGAGCTTCAATATAACCTTGTGGAACCAGACAGACAAATGTGGCGTGACAGAAGAACTGAAAAACATTACTCTGAAAAAAAATGTTTATTAGATAAACCTAAATTTTTTACTTTAATTTGTTACACCTATATTTATTTGGTCTTCTCAAATTAAAATTTTATTTAATTTGAATGAGCCTAAATTATTCATGATTCATACTCTTTAAAACCTTTGTTCTATATATCCCAGCATCCTGTTTGCCTGTACTTGGGCACAATGTCCAGATGGAGATAAACTACCACACAAGCCTTTTCCAAACTCA
Organism: Anguilla rostrata; assembly: GCF_018555375.3. Lineage (NCBI taxonomy): Eukaryota > Metazoa > Chordata > Actinopteri > Anguilliformes > Anguillidae > Anguilla > Anguilla rostrata. Next base: position 29,124,417 of record NC_057946.1, on the reverse strand, counting down.
GCACATTTCTAATTCAGTCCCCTTTTCCTTGTAGTAATCCTGTCTTACATTTTTAATGGAGGGGTGAGGGAGGGAGGGGGGTCACTCAGACAGTGGAGGAAGGATCCCCTCTTTACACTAGTATGTGGAGGAGTATGTCGAGACTTGGCCCTATTTTTTGGGAGTAGATTTTTTTTCCTTTTGATTCATGAGAATCAAAATGGGTGGGGGGACCCATTTCAGCTACAAAGTAACTTGTCCATAATTAAATCTGTCATTCAATTGTTTATTAAAAACAACAAAAATGTGTTTTTAAATTATTATTAATGATTATTAGTTCTGCGGTGCACTCCAGGTTTTTGGTGTGTTTTTATCGTTGATTGGCTGGAATTCACACTTTGCATTTAAAAGCCTAAAATTAGCTGTTGATTTCTGCAGACACTGCAGGACTGGAGTTAAACCTTCAGACACTGTGGCCCCCCAGGACTGGAGTTAAACCTGCAGTGGCCCCTCAAGACTGTAGTTAAACCTCACATACTGTGGCCCCCCCAAGACTAGAGTTAAACCTGAAAGGTCTAACACCCGTGTTTAAAAACTGGTGCTATGCTAAGAGCCTAATGGGGTGAAAGGTGTTAAGATGCGGAAGTGGGGATTGGGGGGGGGGGGTCTGAGTCTCAGAAGAGGAGGGGGAGGAGGAGGAGGAGGAGGCTCATAGCCAGAGACAGTGGTGCCACACTGAGGCTCATTCCGACATTAATATTTGATGTTAAGACCAGATGAAAAGGGGATTAAAGTGGCACGCGATTGGAGAGGTGTCCCAGAGTGGGCGGGGTACTAGGGAAGATTGGGGGCATGTTCTCTAATGTGGGTGCGGCACCGTGACAGAGTGAGAGAGAGAGCCCATTCTTAATGTAATGTAATGTTAATCTGAACTAGGGAGCACTTTCAAAGGAGCTATCATTTCCCCCCCTCCCCCCCACACACCCACACGCACACGCACACAAGCGCAAGCACACACATACACAAGCACATACACGTACACACAAACATGCACACGCATGCACTTGGAATGCGGGAATATTCTTCAGCGCGCAGCCCATCGCCCCGCATTCTGTTACCATGGTAACTTCATGGGGCTGAAATGAAGGACCAGACTGTGCATGTGTGTGTGTGTGTGTGTGCGTGTGTCTTCTCTTGGCTTGTGAAATGCAGTTTTCCCTGTTCAGAAATTGACAGAGAATGGAAATGGCTGTGATCCCATCTGTCACGGACACAGAGCAAGTGCCCCTTTCTTTTTGTCCCCTCAAGGGAAAACTCTTTAAATTGTTGCTTGTTAAATCTTTTTTATCAATAAAAAGGCATTTCCTAGTGTAAGGAGTTCTTGTCGGTCATTAATGAATTTTTTTTTGTGTGTGACCTGCACACTGCTGCGTGCTGTTCGTTTAGGCGAGGTATACCTAGATTTCATTACCAGATTTATCGATCGATTGTGTGTGAGGTAAGCTAAGGGTTTGGTCCTCACAGTACAGGCTAACAGCTACATTCTCAATGGCCCAAGAATTAGAGCGGCTAATTGCTAAATGTGAATAAAGGCTTTGTGCTAATTCTGATAATTAGCTGTAACAACGTCCCCCGAGAACCTCCAGCAAAAGCATCTTTGGAAGCTTGAAAATAGAGTGCAGGTTTTTTAAATTTCTTTTTCGAGCACTTAGAATTTGTCGATAAACCCTAATAACCATTCGAAACAGTTTATCTCTCAAAGCGATCTGGAGAATTCTACAGAGGAGGGCTGCTCATGGAAGGTATACACAGAGATGGAAAGGCTAGCCCTAATGAGGCAGTAATGTCAAATTTTGAATGTAAGGACATTCACTTGATGTATTTTTGCATATTCACTTGTCCTCAGTCATTTTTTAAAGTATTTATTTCCTTGTTGCTGAATTAGATTCATATTACCAAATAAAACATACAACTAGGGCTGTAGACTTTGTTATGCACACACACTACAAACTGTAAAGCAGCTTTTATATTTTGCAAATCATGCAGCTTTTACAGTCACATTTGATAATGTAAGACTTAAACCATATTTAGGAGCATTTTTGAATTTGCCCTGAATCTTGTTTGGTGAATGTAGCAAAGATGCTTCCAGATGTCAGTTTGTTAACTTGGTCAGGCTGTTTCCCTGTTTCTTTTTGCCTATTTTATCGGCTACTTTGCCTTCTGCTCTCAACCTAGTCTAGTCACTACTATCTCTTAGTAATTTTGTTACTATGGAGACCAACTTTTACTGTATGACACCACCGAGCAAAAGCAGGCCTGCTATGCCACGTTGCCATGGAAACTCAGCAGTTGTTGAACCCATGGGAGCAGAGGGGGAGTGAGTAGGTGTTGTAGCGTAGGCGTTATATTAGATGACCCCATTAAGTAATGTGCTATGAGCCATTTAGGACCAAATTTACAAATATCTCACCTCAAAATGTAACAAATGACAAATATAGCACTCCTCCTCTCCTAATCGCTCACTTGTTACTTTTATGGATTTTGAATATAAAGCGAGCTAGTTTGGGGAAGGCCCTTTCCTGTTTCAGCATGACAATATAACAAGGTCCATATAGAAACAGTTTTGTTGAGAATGGTGTGGAAGAACCTGACTGGCTACATGGAACCCTGACCTCAACCCCATCCAACACCTTTTGGATCAATTGGAAAGCCAACTGTGAGCCAGGCCTATTCGCCCATTCAGTGCCCAACCTCACTAATGCTGTTCTGGCTGAATGGAAGCAAGTCCCTACAGCCATATTCATGCCCATAATTTTGGATGAGATGATGGATGTCAGGTGTCCACATACTTCCGGCCATGTTGTGTATTTGGAAGAATGTAAGAAATGTGAGGACTACATTGCTGGCTGCTTGGCTGAAAAGATAATCACCCGAAAACAGGAAGTAAATCCAGTCACTCGCGGCTCAGAAGAGCTACACACGTCTTATTTATTATTAATGCCAGCGATGCTTCTCTAAGGTAATGGGAGGGGTGCGGTGGCTTCAGCAGAGGGAGAAGCAGAAGCAGTGGTAATTAGCAGTTCTCACACATCCCTCCTCTAGAGATTCGATAAGGCAGGTCTCGGAGCCACAAAGGCAGTTTGGTGTGTGTGTGTCATCACCACTTCCACAAAAAACAAACAAAAAAACAAAGCACATAAGGAACCATTGTTACTGTGACCCACATCTGAGGTACCTGGTTGTTCTGACTTAAGTAAACACCACACTCTGTGTGGGGAGCAAAGGGCGCAGGAGTAGGAACACAGTAACACAGCTCACTACTCTGGGTAGCGTAGTGGCGTGATGGAGTAGGATTGGTGAGACCTAATATTTTCAAGGTAAGGTGCATGTGACGTGAAAAGACATACTCGGGCAGTAGATCCCTCGCTTAAAACAAGGTAATGGAATGTAGTTTGATGTCCGTCAACTAAAGAGAAGATAGACTTGGTCAGAGCATGCCTGACTAGAAAAGAGTTCGACCGGGATGAGGGATTCATAGAGAGAGAGAGAAAGAGTGAGGGAGAGAGGGATACAGGGAGAGAGAGAGAGAAAGAGTGAGGGACAGAGGGACACGGGGAGAGAGAGAGAACAAACATGAGATGAGAAGTTTGTTGTTAAACAGGTTCATTAAATTAATAACAGAATGAACAACAAACTAACTCTGGCTGCTTTGAAACATGGGAGACATGGCTCTTTGATTGCCAGTCTGGAGAAAGTTGCTTTCAAAAGGGTGATGGGTTTTTTTGTGTGTGGTGGGGGGCATTTGGACCTGTTATTAATTTTTTGTCTAAAATGATGTAAGTAGGAGTAATACCGGGAGGTAAGTGGAGGCAGCAGGTCTTTGAGCCCATGTGTTACAGGCAGCTGCTCCATCAACCGCCATGTTCACCCACTCATTGTTTCCACCACCCAGGACAGCGGTCATAATGAAGACTTATTACCGCTATTATTATCGCCTTTGTAGCTGGTGTCATTCATCTGGTTTACTTTTGCAGTCCTAAAACTGTCAGTATTGGGGTGGGGGCTGCACTGAGTTCAACAATGATGATCCATCCAACAAGGTACACAAGGCTACCCTGGACCTGAGGTTGAGTAGTTGTTCAGGCTCTGTGACCCTTCAGATCCAGGGTTGAGTAGCTGTTCAGACCCTGTGACCCTTCAGATCCAGGGTTGAGTAGCTGTACAGGCCCTGTGACCCTTCAGATCCAGGGTTGAGTAGCTGTCCAGGCCCTGTGACCCTTCAGATCCAGGGTTGAGTAGCTCTACAGGCCCTGTGACCCTTCAGATCAGGGTTGAGTACTGTCAGGCCTACCTCAGTCCAGGTAGTGTGCCGCTGTGACCCTTCAGATCCAGGGTTGAGTATCTGTCCAGGCCCTGTGACCCTTCAGATGCAGGGTTGAGTATCTGTCCAGGCCCTGTGACCCTTCAGATCCAGGGTTGAGTATCTGTCCAGGCCCTGTGACCCTTCAGATTCAGGGTTGAGTGGCCCAGATATTGTCACATGTCTTAACAGTGTGTGTGTCCTTGCTGTTTTTCAGCTCCGGTGCCTGTGTGTGTAAAACCGGCGTGTTCGGGCCGAAGTGTGATGATTGTTACCCTGGATACTTCAGATTCAGCAGTACCGGATGCCAGACTTGCCAGTGCAACAACCACTCCAGTTACTGCCACCCTCAGTCAGGTAAGAAAGCCAGACCCACACTGCCACCTGCCAAAATATTTAAATCCACACCGTCATCTATTGGCAGGTACACCATTCAAACCCACACTGCCACCTTACAAGTGGGTGATTCATCTGAATCCACACTGCCACCTGCAGGCAACAAACACTCTTTCACAGACAGTCGAAGTGAGAGAATGTGAAGGAGAAGAGAAGGATTGCACTCTTTAATGCACTTTCATATTCACCCAAACGCATTTTAGTACACACACACACACACACACACACACACACACGTGTTCATTGGGTGATGCTCTCTCTCTCTGTCTCCTGTGCTGACAGATTCCATTCAACACAGTGACAGGATTTCCATCCCTTTCTATGGGCAATTCAGGCCCTGCACATTGCAACACTCTGAATATAGCAACCAGCCTCTCAGTGGTGCATTGCAAATTCTTTCATGAAATGTCTTCCAGCCTTCAATATAAACAAGACCGTACTGGCTCCATCTCTATAGACTTTTATTAAAAATCTGTTCATGGAAGATGGCATTCTAAACATTACCATATTTCCTTTCAACACATATGAACTTCCTGTCCATTCAAATAAAAAATAAAAACTGTTAGCATTGCATTGTGTTCAGTTCAGCTAGAGTTAATTTTGTACGATGGACTATGGAGAAAAAGTGTTTCTCATTTAATAAGATGGGGAGATGTATTGCATCTCCTGAATCACGCATTCCCACAGGCATTAGATCTGTGTGAACACTGCGCATCTTGCAAAAAGTCAGGGCCGCCCTCTCTTCAGATGAGTTTGCGTTGACCGTAGTTCAAGTAGACAGCAGGTGAGTTATTATTTTGGCACGACTGCAGCAGTGAGCCCTTTCTGCAAGCCCCTCTGCGTCTCTGAGGGTGCGATATTGGCCCGTGGCTGATAACGGGCGAATGCTGCTGACTGATTATTCTCCGCTTGCTGAGCACGTTGGCAGCTCACAGTAATGATCGTATATCAGCTCAGCAGCGTGGCCTTTTCTGATGCCCACCGGAGGGACCCGGGGATTAGTCTGATCTAGGATCAGTTGTACCTTTTAGCACATAGTGGGTAAACTTGAGATGTAGACAGTGCTAAACTGATTCTAGTCCAACGTTTCTTCTCTGAGGTGCTTTTTATGAATATGGGCCCAGGTGCTTTTAGTAGGTTGCTGATTGCCTTAGACCCAGGAAACCCCACACGTCATGGCAAAAACACACCATTCTGCTCATCTAGGAAAATGTGCAAACATTTTCATTCACAAAACTGTCACAAGAATAAAAAAGACATGCCTACGAACACACAGTAAAGTGTATTATAGCCGTGGCTGTGTGCGGGCGTGCCCCACCCACTGGCTGAGAATAAAAAGGAAACGCCTCTTTTCACAGGGCAGCACGTTTCACTCATTATAATACTGGACCGGCTCATTAATAATGTATCAGAGAGCAGTTTGTGGGAGGGGCTCTCAGCCTTGCATATTGATTGATCTGGCTGTCGGCTCCACTAGATTTAATCGAGGAATTGATTTGTGTGCTACTCTGCGGTCCCGACGGTTCGGTGGGTTATGTAGGCTGTTGGAGCAATGCATGCTGGGAGAGACACAGGGTCATGACTGGCAGAGTAGGCTGAGGAAGAATGGCCGCCTCCCCCCCCATAAGTGCGCTCACTGTACCAAACTTCCTGACCCCCTATGGTGGGTGGAGCTACCCTGTGCTTTACAATGTCTGAACTGCCAATCAGAATCTCTTTGCTGTTACTGTGTTGTCTTATTGTGTTTTTTTACTTTGTCACCATGTGTATTCACTCTCTTCCTTGTGGAATCACACTCCAGCAAAAGCTGTCATTGGAATTAAAAAGCACCACAATCGAGTGCAAGGTGTGATATTGCTCAACTCAGCCAAATACCTCACCTGTCTGCTGAACGGAAAATCTATAATACGCCAGCGCCAGGACAGTATGTGTGTGGAAGGCAGTGTGCTGTGAGAGAGAGAGAGGAGGTGTGTGTGTGTGTGTGTGTGCTGGCGTGTGTGTCTGTATGTGTGTGCGTGTGCTTGCGTGTGTGTGTGCGTGTGTGTGTGCATGCAGGTGTACATATGAGTATATATATATGTAAGTTTGAGAAAGACCTTGTTTCCTTCCTCACCTCCCAGTCCTCCTCAGCAAACAGTGATCTCAGGTCAGAGAAAGAGGATACAGGGTGGCAGCCTGATGTCTGCTCCCGTCCCGAGCTCTGATCTGAGATCAGTGTTGCTGCAGAGTAGAGCAGGAGAGATCCAGGGGGGCGCCTCCTTCAGCCTCTGATTCTGGTGTTCTGCAGATGCCAGCTGAGTCTGCTAAGAGTACTGAAGAGCAGACACACCCACTGACGCCCAGTACAGATCTTTCCCATATTTACTGATTTATGGAAATGTGTGTGCGTGTCTGGTATGGTGTCCAGATTAGCCCAGGGGTGGGGGGAGGGGGGTCAACATCACCTGCAGCGACAGACTCAGTGAAGATGGCCCAATCAACCTGCCTCTACTGTAGTGGGTGTGATGCAGTGCCAGCCAATCAGAAGCAATGTGCGATGGGGGAGGTGTTGCGCTTTTACATTAACGTTTGAGCGTTGAGCACATGCTCTTATCCAGAGTGAGTTACACAGCTTGCTTTTTATATGCCATCCATTTATACAGCTGGATATGTTTTTAGCGAAGCAATTAAGGTTAAGTACCTTATTCAAAGGCACAGAGGTACTTGCATCGTTTACAGTGTTTTTTTTTGGAGACTGGAAATTTGCCTAAGCAGTTCTGAGCTACAGTAGTGTTTATACCAGACACTGATCCCACCACCTCATGGGTTTAAGACCTGTTAAAGTATCACTGCCACTGCAATAGCTGCATTGCTTCTATGTCTGTCTGGAGGGAAGACTGTTCAGAGTGAGAGAGAGGGATAGAACTTTTCTCACCATAAATTTAAGAAATTAATATGTGCTAGATTATTTATTCATCTGTGTTTTGGTAACATTAGTGGATACTTGTCAAACTAATTAAGCAAATGAAATTAAACAGAGAGAACGAGTGTGGGTGGGTGCACACTCTCGATGTGTGAGAAATTACACAGCTGAGCAAAAGATGACAATTTGCATTTCATCAAAATAAATGATAGATCATGTGACCTGACCACATGACCCCCTGTCCCCTCAAACCAGGAACTGTGGGCTATGCTGTTAACTGAGCATAGAGCTGGAATGACTAGACTGGTTTCATTAACCGCAGAGCTGCAGAATGTGCACTGCAGTAGATCTGCCCACTGTCGTGTCAGATGAAGTCTGACCCAGTACCACAGAACAGTGTTTCTACTACATTAGATGTCTGTGGCACCTCACCCTGAAATTAATCAGATCTCTTTATCTCTCTCGTTTAATGTTTAGAATTGTCCATATTGGTACACACACATGCAGGCTATTTACACAACATGTCACATTTGTGTCCCTTCGTTAATCGTGTTCTCATTAATTAATCAGCGCGTCGCCCTTGTTCATTAGCAGGGTGCAGCTGCTCGTTTGCGGTTTGATTGCGTATTGTACCAGGGCTGTGGCTCGTCATGTCAGACACTCTCTCAATTAGCCCCTCATTCTTTCTGTTCTTCAGTCCCACACACACAGAGGCAGATTCATCAAACCGTTCTTCAGCCTGCAGTCAGTGCACCAGCAGTCCGTCCTGTCCCTTCACCCTGATCTGCAAAAACTCAGGAAACTAGCCAACATTTGAGTTTTGGAATATTATAAAACACGATTCTCAAAACCCCATTCTCAAACCTTTTCTTAAATTCTTCTTACTTTGGTCCATGAAGACACTCTCTATCCCCAAGGCATGATTAGCCAAGTATTTAACAAGCAAATAAGCCATTGCTAAATGTTGAGTTTGACTGTGCTTTTGGGTCTATATGTGGCATTGCCAATCATCAACATTAGTAGCTTGTTATCAATAAACGAGATGAAGTATGTGTTCCCGAAATGTTTATTATTGTATACTAAAACTAAGTCTAAAACTAGGTGTGCTAGTTATTTTTAATAGTTTGTTATTATAATTAAAATCAATAGCCTATTTAGGCCTATAATTGTGCTGATATACATTTTGGTGTTAATATGAGGTCTATAACTAGCTACCTAAATTGACTTTGTATAAATAATAAAGCATTCTAAATATAAAACTCTTGCATATATGCCTTTATGCTTGTTTCCAAATACACATAAAATCTGACTGTACAAAGTACAAATACAAATAGATTTTAAAAAAAATTAAGAACACCAAAATGTTTGTGGGAAAGTGAAGGCTTTAACAACACAAGTGACCATATCTGGAAGCATGCACCACTGTGGGTTAACCTGACTTCAGGGCCAAATTTCACATTTTATGCAGTCAGACAGCTGGAAATTTAATCCCACATCAGGCTCACAAATAAGTGATTAGATTGTTCTTCACTGAACCTTCTAATGCTGATGTAACAATTACTGCTGATAAGTGAAGGCAGTGGAGTTCTAGAACACTGACTTAACAGTCATTCCAATAAACCTACTCTTCAAAGGGTTAAAGGTACAGCAGACACCTGGCATTTTAACATAATTATAATTATTATTTGCAGGTCCCTAAACCTCTGCACCATTCGTGCATAAATCATGCAGACTTCATCTCGTAAAAAGCTTTTGTCCCACAGTGCTATTTGGTCCCTTTCCACCTCATTGATTTTTATTTAAATTTTATGGCTTATGCAGTGTAAGATCTAGCTCTAAATCACAAATGCGGAACCGCCAACTCAGAGGAAGGGCCCGAGAGCAAATTCTCCCACTTAAGGATGCAGATTGCTTGTTTTCATTTGTCTGTAGGACTAGAACACTTTTCATTGATGTGCAGTGTCACCTTGACCATAGCTAGCAGTTGGGGCTAGTTCTTTGTAAACCAGGACAGTGTGAGCGGGTACTCTCCTTGCCAAGCAAGGTAATTCAATAATCAAATGCTTACTGAAAGTTGTGAAGTGCAAGGGATGGGTATTGGTATGATTGATGATTCTTTTGTCATTGATTATCGATCAAAGATCTGTAACTGCCTTCACTGTTCTCGGTTAGAGTTGTTTCAGTGGCCAAGTCCATCGGCCAGTCGACTCTCAAGTCCATACAATCTACCTGTGTGACTGGGGGCTCAGTTTCCCGATCTCGCACTTTCTGTACTTTGAGCTCATCTCTTATCAGTGAGCCCCTGCTGTCCCCCTGCCTAAAAATACTAAACTAGGGCACACTGTCCACTCGCCGCTATTTAGAAAAAAAAAGTCCTTTCAGTGAATCCCTGGGGTTAACCCTGCCTTCGCTGTGAGAAGACCCTGATGCTAAGGACAGATGAGGCCTTGGTTTGGCTCGGGTTCGACTGCTGAGGCGCCGCGCTGAACATTCATTCCAAAAATAAATGTCTAGAAAATGAGGGCAGGTTAGGTCCTCAGCCTTGGCTTTGTCATCAGTGGTGCACTGTTGGCCCCGTCCCGCCTGGCTTTAACCATTTAAGGTGTAAGATCACAAATATCTGATTAGGGTTCTAGAACACTAAGAATTTTGAAGAAAAAAAAACATTCCAAATTTTGTAAACAAAATGGTGCTGTTTTAATGACTAGTAATATATAACTAAATTGTTTTAAATAGTAATTGCTTTGGTTAATCAGCAATATATTCTGAGTAAGTCATTTAGCATGTAGTGAAAAAGATGGTACTGTGTGGCCTGTAGGGTGTAAAACAGTCACTGGCTCTCCTATAGTACTGTGTGGACTGTAGCATGCTTCAGCTACAGCTACAGTGCTCATGGTTTACAGGTACAGTTGTCACAAAGGCACAAGGGGGAAATTTTTAGCAGGGGGAAATGTTTCAAAAAATTTCCCACATGTAGCGCTGCTCTTAAGCCCCGCCCCATTGATTTTGGCTGGTGAAATCATTGATGCGCATTATTTACCATACAGTTGTTCCTTGGCTTTTTATCTGCTCAGTCACATGATGATGTGAACACTGACAACCCCCCATTATTTTCCTTTCTAATAACCGTGTGTGCGTGCTGTGTGCGTTCGCCCCTCCGTCCGCGTCCCCCTCGGCCGTGGTCTCCATGGCGATGTGGTTCCCAGCAGCTGGATGGCACCTCTTGCCAGCGCACAGGCCACCTCTGACGATGTTATTACTTTTTTCTTTCAGGCATCTGTCTGGACTGTCAGGACAACACAAAAGGCCCCGGCTGTGAGGAGTGTGGCGAGGGTTTCTACAGGAGGCCGGGGGCTGCCCTGACAGATGCCTGCATCGCCTGCCCCTGCGCCCTCAACACCTCCACAGGCACCTGCCGCGATGCGCTGCCGGTGAACCCGCTGCGCTCGCGGTGCGCTAGTGACTAACGCCGCTGTGCGCTAGCGATCTAAGGCTCGGCGTGTTGCCGCTAGCGATTGCAGCTAAGCGCGTCGGCGTGTTGCCGCTAGCGATTGCAGCTGAGCGCCTTGGGCTGCCGCCGTCCCTGTAGCTGCGCAGAAACACGGGGAGGGAGACAGGGCGGCGCTGTGTGCTCTGTGCGCCGTGTTTGACGCAGTGTGTTTCGCTTTTGGCTTTCTGTGGTTTGTGAAGAACCCGCTCTCAGGCAGTCACCTCTTCCTGTTCAGAGAGAAGGACTGCAGACATCTAGGTGTGTGTGTGTGTACAGGGTGCATACATGTGTGTGTGTGTGTGTGTGTGTGTGTGTGTGTGTGTGTGTGTGTGTACGCCTTTGCAGGTCTGTGTGTATGTAGCTTTGTGTGGTGCAGGAGATTTCCTCCTGTGAAGTTAATCTGTAGCTGGGAGAATGGGAACTGCTATTAGAAAATAAGAGCAAGAAGAGGAAGCATTTGTTCTCTTTCTGTTTTTCTGTCCCTTCCTCTCTCTCCCCTGCTGCTTGCTCTCTCTCATGCGGCAGTGCTGTACTTTTTGTGTGTGTATGTGAGTCACTAAGCAGTCTCCTATGCTATTGAACACAAGGCAGTGTTTACCTGCCCTATAGTTAGGACTCTGAGATAAATAATGGTTTGAAATCTAACATGAATGGATGAATGTGTGTGAATGGATTATCTAACTAACTGTGAAACCTGAAAAACCGAACAGGAGGGGAACAACGTGCTTGCGTGCACACGCGTGCGTACATGCGTAATGAGGGAGAGATGGAGAGGCAGCTGTGGAGCTGAAGGGACTGGTTGCCCTGGAAACAGTGATCAGTGAAAAGGAGCCGGCCAGTGGTGCGGGTTACTGGGAGCTGGAGGTGCTGGGGGGAGGAGCGGTGATGGACACTCACTGGACACGCACGCACACACACGCACACACCACCGCCCTGATGCTGTGTGTGTGTGTGTGTGTGTGTGTGTGTGCGCGTACCCAGTGCGTGTTTTTGTGAGCACTTCAAGACCCCTCCCCTTTCACTGGTATATCTAAAGCAGCCATGTGGAACGGCCCACTGGCTTTAGAGTGAGTAACGGACGGGTGGGCGTGGTCTTGTTTTTTCTAATTGACTTTCAGAGAGAACATCCAAATAAGCTAGACAGTCAAGCATTTTTTGATTAAAAATAAATAATTAAGTAATAATAAAATATGATTATTATTATTAGTACTTTTTTTGTTGCTGCTGCTGCTGATCCTTTTAACTACTCTTAGCATTAAATCAGCAAATCATATTGATGTTAATTATAACCATGTGAAAAGAAGTGTTTGTCATTTTTACACATGCACAAATAAAATATTTGAAGGCCGTTTTATAAAATCTATATCCTGGTGCGTCATGCCTTAATTGGGTACAGCTGAATTATTTCACTGTGATGATTCACCTAGCTGGGAGAGGTGAGCCGTGGTTACTGTGTGCGTGTGCGCGCTGCCCAGTTATTATCTGTGGATGATTGACAAAGAGGGTGCTTGTGTTGTGGTTTACTCTCTTCTCTAGCCAGCGACTGATTCAAATGAGGAATGTGTGTATGAGTACATTCTTGTACGTGTGTGTGTGTGTGTGTTCTAGTGGATGACTTGTCTCTAAATTGTGGGTTTGGGGATGTCAGCCACACGTGGTTGACCAGGCACTCACACACATACGCAGTCATGTACATACGCACATACAGAAGCAGTCTGTTACTCACGGTGGCATTTCATTGGCTGACAGATGTCCAGGTCACCTGCTCATGGCCGCTCGTGGTCACGGGTGTGCTGCCTGCGTGCCGTACACTCCCTGTCTGAGAGGAGAGGACACTGTCTCAGTGCAGTGCTGCAAGGCAAGCACACTGGAGCGATCTTATGGAAACACATTACATTACATTACAGATGAGCGCCTTCAAGCGACTTCCACCATAGCATTTACATGTATCCATTATACAGCTGGATATATACTGAAGCATTTCGGTTAGGCTCAAGTACAACAGTGTCCTCGGTCGAACCTGCGACCTTCCGGTTACAAGCCCAGTTCCTTACCCACTGTGCTACACTCCGACTCTTACACAAGTACACACTGGCTGTGTCTGAAAGGTAGTGCAGAGGTTTAAACGTGAGGCTTAAACTCCAGCTAAACACACTGCAGTTGACCTACAGAGGTTTCCCTGAGCTGAGTCCGTTCCATCTGTGCACTTTTGCTCACTCGATCACAGGGATGTCTTTTTTAAATGCATCTCAGCAAATAAAGAGGGAGGCTTTTTTAATTATGTCATTTTGGCTGAGCGCAGATTTTTCCTCCATAAAAACCTCTCAACAATGTCCAATCAGCTTGTGGGTTTTGCTGTGTCATGAGAGAGGTTCTCAAGTGCTCAACGAGGCCTCTGTTCTTAACGAGCTCCCTGAAGCTGATGGTGGGATGGAGAGTGAGGAGTGAGTGATGCACTGCTGTTCGGAGGTCAGTGAGCTGTCATTGCTTTTCTGAGGTCAGTACAGCAATAATAATATAGAAATGAGACGGTATTAACAGTTGTGACATCACATTACTTGAAAAAGAACAGTGAGGCGATCAACAGAGTGCATTGGTGCTGATGGTAATTAGTGGATACTTTCTAGTTAATTAATAAAATAACACTTAAGTTCATGAATTCCAGGAGAATAGCGGTAAAGTGTGCATCATCACTGGTGCTGTTCTGTTGATCCCCAGCTCAGTGTTTGGTGTCAGTGATGACGTTGATGATGTAACCTGCTTTGGTCTGAATGGACAGGCTGATGATGTCACCTGCTTTGGTCTGAATGGACAGGCTGATGATGTCACCTGCTTTGGTCTGAATGGACAGGCTGCGTGTGACTGCTGGCCTTTCGGCGCTTATGGTGGAACTGTCTGGCCTCCCGACACCTCCTCTGTTCCAGGGGGAGCAGAATGTGGGTTGCGCTCATTAGAGAACCCGCTCCATGCTGGCCCCTCCTTAATGCAGGGCTCTCGCGCTCCAGTCTGGAGAGCCCAGGGTCCCGGCTGGTTTTTGTGATCTCTTCTCGATTGCCAGCCAGTTTAGGCCCTGGAAACGAGGTGTGCCGACTCTTCAGCCCATCAGCGTCTTAAATTAAGCGCTGAAGTGCAAGAACGCATCAAAAACCGGCAGACATTCTGGGGTGTTAGTATTAGTTTGAGATCGCTGTCTTAAAGGAACACTTTTAACCTCCATCACACGCTAAAATACCAGACATGCAGGGCCTGATTAAGAGTGTGTGTGTGTGTGTGCGTGTGTGTGGAGTGGTTACTAAGGATCAGTTGAGGTCAGTTTTCCACCCCTCCAAAGTGAGGGTTATGACTGTGAGTTTCCACAGCAACGTGTGAAAATATGAAGCCACATTCCATTAGAGTCGCTGGCTTTTCCCACACAATAATTTGTGTATTTGTGTGTAGATACCATGCATATTTTGAGCTGATAGTGACTCTATTGTTTTTAGTTAGTGTCAACTGTCAGCTGTCTCTCTCTGTGTCAACCTCTCTGCTTCTCCTTCTCTTTTTTGCAAGTAAATGAGTGAATCTACTTATCCCCTCTGAATTCTCCCTTCAGTGTGTGCTTGTGTCTGTGTCTGTGCGTGTGTCTGTACACGCGTTTGTGTCTGCGCTTGCGCTTTTGTCTGTGTTTGTGTCTGTGTCTGTGCATGCGTCTCTGGTGTGTCTAATGTAAATGCTGAGTTTAAGGTCGTAAAGCTAAGCAGAGTTCGCAAGCCTGTGCCAGAGCTGCAGGTTCAGAGCCAAAGGTGTGGAATTTATCAGAGCTGGGAGACAGGGACAGGGGGAGAAACTCAGAGAGGGAGGAGAGAGAATGTGTGTTCTCATTCAGCGCAAGTGTTTATTATCTGTGTTTATTATTATTATTATTATTAGTAGTAGTAGTAGTAGTAGTTGTATATTATTATTATTATTATTATTATTATTAGTAGTAGTAGTAATAATAGTATATTATTATTATTATTATTAGTAGTAGTAGTAGTAGTAATAGTAGTAGTATATTATTATTATTAGTAGTAGTATTAGTAGTAGTAGTTAGTTGTATTTTTTAGTAGTAGTACTTTATATGTAGTTAGTATATTATTAGTAGTGTAGTAGTAGTAAGTAGTAGTATAATTAGTGTAAGTAGTTAGTAAGTATTTATAGAGTAAAGTAGAGAATAGAGAGAGTAGTAGATGTAGTTTATTAGTAGTAGTATAGTGTTATATTATTATTATTATTAGTAGTAGTAGTAGTAGTTGTATATTATTATTAGTAGTAGTAATAGTAGTAGTATATTATTATTAGTAGTAGTAGTAGTAGTAATAGTAGTAGTATATTATTATTATTAGTAGTAGTATTAGTAGTAGTAGAAGTAGTATTTTT
Organism: Anguilla rostrata; assembly: GCF_018555375.3. Lineage (NCBI taxonomy): Eukaryota > Metazoa > Chordata > Actinopteri > Anguilliformes > Anguillidae > Anguilla > Anguilla rostrata. Next base: position 29,108,892 of record NC_057946.1, on the reverse strand, counting down.
GTTGTTGCTGTCCTCAGTTATTCTGCTTAGTGATTATTCATCTCTGTTTATGTTTAAATGTGATACTTGCTGAGATGATATTTACACATTTATTTCCTGCCAATGAAGCATTGTGAATCTTGAGAGAGAGAACATTGAGAAAGAGAAAGAGAAAGAGAAAGAAGAGAGCATAAGGAGAGTGTGGAGAGATTCATAACAATAGAGAGAGAGAGAGAGAGAGGAGACAGAAGAGAGCGAGAGAGAGAGGAGAGATGTGCTGACTGTAGTCCTGACTGGCTCAGTGCAGCTGTTTTGCAGAGAGCTCAGCACGGTGTTAATCGCAGTGACTGTGATCGGTTCAGTGCAGCTGTTTTGCAGAGAGCTCAGCACGGTGTTAATCGCAGTGACTGTGATCGGTTCAGTGCAGCTGTTTTGCAGAGAGTTCAGCACGGTGTTAATCACAGTGACTGTGATCGGTTCAGTGCAGCTGTTTTGCAGAGAGCTCAGCACGGTGTTAATCGCAGTGACTGTGATCGTTATTCACATTCCCAGCAGAGGCTTCACAGAAACAAGCACAGCCTTGCATTCAGCAAGTGCACGTGCAGAGCCTAGGGTGCAAAGCTGCAGGGTCCGGACCGTGCTGCCACTGTTCAGTTTCAGCCCGTGTGTGTGTGTGTGTGCGTGTACGCGTGCAGATACCCTCGGGGCAGGCCTGGTTACAAGGGAGGGGCAACTAAGTTCCTAAAAATGCTGCATGTTGACACTGCTTATAGCTACACGCTAATTTGTCGTCACACCAAAGGTGTGGCACTACTCTGTACTGTAACAGCACATATATGGTATTATAACCCCTGCTGGATTAAGAGAGAGAGCTTACTCTGACTCAGCACGGTTTCAGTCGTCATGGTGTTGAAACGATGGTTCTGCGCAGCTGCTTCTCCTGCCGCTCCGCAGGGGGCTGGCGGGCGTGATGCTGCTGGAATGCCAGGTGGGCTCTGTTGGGATCGGCTGGGCCCGCTGTTGCCACGTCCGCAAAAGCTTACGAACCTGCCGGTGGAAAGAGATTCAAACGTTGTCAGGGCCACTTTAAAAACGAACCACCCCCCAAGCCCAAGCCCCCCCGTCCCCCCGTCCGCCCCCCTTTGCAGTCTCACACAGGGCAGCACGAAGGCGCGAGCCATGCCTGGTCATCAGCGTGCGACCTCCACGCTGATGCTCCATGCACAGCTCTGCCATCCGCCCTGAACGCAGCATCACACACTCGCGCTGTAGATACCGGGAAACAAGGCCCTCCGTGCCACAGTCCACCCTCATCCTCAATAGTGGTGTATTACTGCCATCTGCTGGCGACCGCTGGTACATGCAGTGGATTTTTACATTGATTTTGTTACTCCGATGGCTATGTGGCACTGCTGGTGATTATCAATACGTAGAAACACTTAAGCAACACTTTAGGCAACATTTAAGCATTTGAGTTGTTGTGCTGGTATTGTACGGTATGATATTTGAGTACAGAAGGAGATGAGGTGGGTGCTGAAGTATGTTTTGAAAAATGAAAGTAAAAAACCCAGCTGTGCAGTCTGGGGCGGTAACGCGTGTGTTTGTGTGTTCGTCCTCACAGACAGCGGCAGCAGCGGGGGTGCGGTGTGCGAGCAGTGTCGCGCCGAGTACCAGGGTCCGCTCTGCGATCGCTGCGGGGATGGGTTCTTCCGCTCCGATGGCGCCTGCCGGCCCTGCGACTGCAGCGGGAACGCGGACGCCGCGGCGACGCCCAGCCTGTGCCACCCGGAGACGGGCCGCTGCCTGAGCTGCGCCAACCACACGGCCGGGCCTCGCTGCGAGCGCTGCGCCGACGGGTTCGCCGGGAACGCCCTCGCGCACACCTGCACGCCCACAGGTGAGGGGCGGAGCTGGGCGGGGCAGAGAGGGATCTGGGCGGGGCCAGGAGTGGTTGGTCTGAGTACTGATTATTCAAAGTCATGTCGCATGGCTGAATATCAATGATGCTTCCTGTATGTGGGCATAAATAAAGGTCTTGTGTGTGTGTGTGTGTGTGTGTTGACCAGCAGAGGGCACCAGTGCACCAGTCAGAGAAATTTATGGTCACTTAATATTTTATCGGGGGAGCAGAATTCTGTAACGTCTGTAACGAAAGTTAACTAAATAGAGGCACATTCAAATGACGTAGCATTTAAAACACATAAAATAAATTTTAATATGGACCCTTAAAAATATTTTAAACCATTCTCTAAAAAATAATTTTACAAGACATTGTACAAAAAACATTAACATTTTGAAATATTCTTAAATATTAAATAGATTATTCTAGAGTCAATATCCTTGAAGCCATTTAAAAAGCAATTTAATAGGAGACAGAGGAACCAAAGTCCTCACACCCTAACACTTCCTCTAACCATACCAGTGCACGTCACCGCGACAACCACCCCGGTGACCACGATCACCGGTGACACGGCCACGACCACCGCCATGGCGACCACCACCAACTCCACGGGCGGGCGGACGAGCGCGGCCACCACGCAGTCCCTGCTGACCAGTCTGGGCGGCCCCACGGACAACGCCACGACGACGGTCTCCGAGGTGTCCTGGGCGCAGTTCAACGTGGTGGTGCTGGCGGTGATCATCGTGGCGGTGGTGCTGCTGATGGGCGCGGCCGGCGGGTTCTACAGCTACCGCGAGTACCGCAACCGCAAGCTGAACGCGCCCTTCTGGACCATCGAGCTGAAGGAGGACAACATCAGCTTCAGCAGCTACCACGACAGCATCCCCAACGCCGACGTGTCCGGCCTGCTGGAGGACGAGCCCGGGGAGGCCCCGCCCAACGGCCAGCTGGCCCTCAGCAGCCCCAGGAATGTGTATAAGCCTTAGGCCACGCCCCCTTCCAGAGGCCACACCTCCCTCAGCAGCCCCAGGAATGTGTATAAGCCTTAGGCCACGCCCCCTTCCAGAGGCCACACCTCCCTCAGCAGCCCCAGGAATGTGTATAAGCCTTAGGCCACGCCCCCTTCCAGAGGCCACACCTCCCTCAGCAGCCCCAGGAATGTGTACGAGCCTTAGACCACACCCCCTTCCAGAGGCCACACCTCCCTCAGCAGCCCCAAGAATGTGTATGAGTCCTAGGCCACGCCCCCTTCCAGAGGCCACACCTCCCTCAGCAGTACACGCCTCCATAATCAGCGCCACAAACATGTATAAGCACCTTAGGACACGCTCCCCTTTTCTCTCAGCGGGACACGCCTCCCAATGTCGCCCCACGAACATGACATGCCTTAGGCCACACCCCCTCCCAGAGACCACATCCAGACCCCCCCTCCCAGACATACCCACCCAGGAACTAAGCCTGTGCATGGTCTCTGGGAAGGGGGGCTGTAGCGCAAGAAGAATTAAATCTCTGGAAGGAAAGCAACCAACAATCGCCAAAAAAAGCATATGATTTTTTTTTTTTAAACGATGAAAAGACTTTGCAGAAATGGAATATTGGTTTATTATATTCCGGGACTGGCCTGGAGGACGGCAGTAGTCTAGCAGTCTAAAGTAGTCTGGAGTGAGGCTTGGGGAAGTGAACTACTGCAGGGTGGGCTGCGACGCAGGGATCGGCCTGCGCTCACGGTGGACGGGCACAACTCTCGGGGTCGCGAGATTGCAGACCAAGGGTGGGGGCGGAGAAAGCGATGGCAGACCGGGGGGGGGGGGGGGGGGGGGCAGTGGGGACTACGCTGCCAACGATCTTGAATGCAACATGCAGATTTTTATTTATTATGTTTTCCCCTTTGTTTGGCACCCCTCTGGATAGATTTGTGCCCTAGAAGGTGGTGGTGCGAGGAAGGGGGGTGGGGGGCGATTGGTTCAGGTAAGGGATGGGTTTTTGGCCGGAGGGTGGGGAGGTGCCGCTGTGGATTACAGGTGAAAAAGCATAAATGTGAAGAGTGTGTGGGTACATGTACACACACACGTGCACGCACACACCCGCACACCCTAACACACACGCACAGCTAATTTGTTTTGTTGGAAGGACGGGAATCCAAAGGCTTACAGAATTTCCTGTGTTTTGAGAAATGTGCTAGAAGACAAGAGGAAGACCGTGCCAGAAAAAGATAGAGTAATGTCAACATTCACCCCGTGAGAACTTCCTGGATGAAAATGCACAGCATTGTTTTGTTTTTGTTTGATTGATTTTTTTTTTTTACCGTTTTTTGTTTTTTTTAACAGTTTTTAGCTGTTCATTTGTGGATAAATGTGGCACATGACGATTATTAAGTTTATTATTTTTTTAAATAATCTGTTACTGTAATAAAAACAGTGGGAGTCCAGGCCAGTTGAGAGTGTGCTGCAGCTGCAGTAGTCACTCTCTTTACTGGTGGAAGAGGTTGCCTCGAGGTCAGAGCCCAGCTGGCGGGTCAGCGAATACTTGTATTTATTGCATTTGTACAGTATGTGTAAATGTTGTGGGGCATGTTTGTATCTGTATATGTGTTGGCGTGTTTGTGTGTGTGTGTGTGTGTGTGTGTACAGGTGTGTGTGGCTGTGCGTGTGTGCGTGTGCACGCATCTGTGTGTGTGTGTATGTATATTTGTGTAGGTGTGCGCGTGTGTATGTGTGGTGTGTGTGTGCGTATGTGTGTGTGTGCGTGTGTATGTGTGTGTGTGCATATGTGTGTGTGTGCATGTGTATGTGTGGGCATGTATTACTATCTTTGTGAGAACCAGATGTCCCCACAAGGATAGAAGGAAAATTACGCAAGGTGGGGACCTTTTGCTGGTCCCCACAAGTTCAAGAGGCTGTTTTAGGATTAGGACTTAGGATTAGGGTTAGGGTTACAATTAGGTTAAGGTTAGGCACGTAGTGGTTGGGGTTAGGGTTAGGGTTAAGGGTTACAGAATGAATGTAAGTCAATGGGAAGTCCTCACAAGTATAGCAATACAAACATGTGTGTGGGCATGTGTATGTGTGTCTGGCTGGTGTGGTTATATGAGCCCTACCAGGCCCAGACTCCAAAGCCCCACCGTCCTCGCTGCAGAGAGCAGACGGCTGTCTCCAGGGTGACGGCTCTGGGACGCCCTGCCCTCGTACCCGAGCTCGGCCCATCCTCAGGCTCCGCACCGTCACCCCACACGCCTGTTTATACCTTTAAATACGGAACCGAACCTTGTACAGATGAATGTAAATAATAGAACGCTATTGTACAGGTACTACTTGGAGCACGTTCTGGCCACGCCCCTTCAGATCTGGGGAGAGGGGGTGTGGGTGAGGGGGGCAAGGACGTGCCAACATGGTGTCGAGCTCCCCCGAGGGACCCACCCACCTCGAGATCCTGCTCCTGACATCCCCCTCTCCCCACCCCAGATACCTCTGCTGTTTTCAGTGAATTACATGGTGTACATAATTATGTTCAATATTGACCATATTTAATAAAAAAAACATGATTCATTTTTAGCTGTGTGGGTCCATCTGTTTTTTTTTTTTTTTTTTTTTTTGGATTGGTTTCTATCCTTCCTTAACTTCCATTTTGGATCGGCAGCTTTTCAGAAGCAAAAAATCTTGTGGCCTGGCTTGTATCTCACTCACGCTGACTCACTCACTCACATTTAGCAGGCTGAAGATTCTACCATACTGGGAGCTATCAGCACTAGCCATGCTTCACAGGAACGACTCTGTGTGTGCTTGGTAATACAAAAGGTATTGGTTTGGTTTGGTATTAAAAACGTATTTTTCTAAGCTTACACCGCCATGAGTCAAGTGCAACTTCGCCAAGCAGCCAACCCACAAGCACCCAGGGGGTCCTTTTCGGGCTACCGGCACAGTCAGCGCTGGCGTGGTCAGACTTGATGCCCGACCCCGGGGCCCAGCCATGCACTAGAACAGAGCCTTAACAGAGTGAGCCACCCAGCAGCTCCAGCAATGACACCTTCGGCCTCTAAATAAGCCATGTTACATCTGACACGTTTGCACACGCCATGACGAATAAATGTCTGGTATTTTTGTCCTGGGGTTTTATTCTGATGAAATTATACTTTCGTTCACTGTAATGCGCTATATTGCAAATGATTCCTTTTGAAAGAGGTTAAATCTGTAATTGGTCGCATTTTGGAGAAATGGGTCAAATCAACGGGGTGCAAATTGTGGGTGAAGGTGAAGTAGGACTTGGTCATAATCTGCTGCGGGCAGTGTATGAGACGGGTCTTGGACATGTGGGAGGAGCCATAGTGAGAGGAGCTAGAGTGGGAGGAGCGATAGTGGGAGGAGCTAGAGTGGGAAGAGCCATAGTGGGAGGAGCTAGAGTGGGAGGAGCTGTCAGTAGAGGTGCCAGCGATCGCGAGAGCAGCTTAAAGTGTCAATCCTTAAGTTTTTCAAATTAAGAAATGTTATATTTCATAGCTTTTCACAAAGGCATTTTTGTAGCAACATCAATTCAATGCTTGCGTTCTGTAATTGTTCCTCTATATGCTATTTCCCACTGGTGGTGTTCGAGTGTGACCATCCGGCCAAGTATTCAAATGTAATGACGCACGCAAATGATTGCCAAATGCGAAAGAGCAAGCACCTAAAATCCAAAAACCATCTTTAAAATTTAGTTTGATATGTATGTAAATATAACCATGACAAATGGCATTGTTGGTTGACTCTAGGCAGTCTTCTTTATCCAAAATACACTACAGCTGGATTATCTCCTGAGAAAACTAAGCACTCACTGTGCTCTGAGTAAGAGCATAAGCCGCATTCCACCAAAAGTACTCGGAACTTTTAGTCCCAGGAACTACTTTTCAAGGAACTAAAAGGTTCCTTCAGCCCATTGTTGTCTGCGTTTCCACCGTGGTCTAAAGTCCCGCGAAGATTAGGCAAATTAGCCCACTGACGTATGAAAAAGCGACGTTGTCGTCGGTCCATCTGTCCTATGATTTCTTCTGTAACCCCATACTACCACCAAAGTAGCCTACATTATTTTCTAATAACCGGGACAGCCCGGAGGGGTTTATTCCACTTATATACAACGGGTTACCAACAATGACTATATATGGTTACTTTTGTATTTATTGATTTTTATCGATTTAATCACCTGGAATTGAAATATTCTTCTGCAGCCGTTTGGGCATATTTTACCGTTGTCAAGCAAAACTGTCGTTGGTAGTTGAACTTGGACCGTTGTTATGCAACAAATAGGACATAACAGGCCAATAGTCAGATTGTAACTGTTTTATATATCCTCTCAAACACATTCATTATGTTTTTATGCGAACATTCACTTTCATGTCTTGACATCCGAGGCGACAGAATGCATTCACATTTCCAATATTACTGGCAACAACAGCAGAAAACATGCACACGTTGTAAACAATTTGCTGTTTGATTACTTTAGCCGCGTTTCCACCGCAGGAACTATACCCCGGAACTAGGAACCTTTTGAGGAACTCAGTGCGTTTCCACCGCAGGAACTAGGGTCTAAATTTAGTTCTGGGGGCTTTGTTTTACCCCCCAAAACGTTCCTGCTCGGGGGGTAGTACTTTCCGAAAGTACAGGAACCTTTTGGGTGGAGCTTGCAGCGCTGAACATTTCTGATTGGTCGAGTACTCGTAGCATTTGTGTTGTATTTATTTTCCGCCATTACCCGCCATGTTTGAAAATATGCAGCGGCAAACCAATTTATTTTCATAATAACTTCAAATCAAACGTGTATGTTATGCGGCGCAGTAGCCTACTTTTGGTTATAACCTGTCAACGTCTTGGAATTATAACGTGTGCTCTTCTGTTCTTTTCTTGCTTTAGTATTAGTTTTATAAAATGCTAAGCATTCGTGCTGGGACAGCATATTACGTAGGCTACCAAAACATTCAAACAGATTAATTCGGTTGCTGAATATTTTCTTCCGGATTTTCTTTGTTAGCCCGTTGTAATTGACTCAAAACGTTTGATACAGTTATGTGAGGTATGCGGTAGTTCTGCATAATTAACATTGGTGATACAGTACAAGCAAACTGGAAATCACCTTCCGCACTTTTTATCCGGGTAAAATAACAGGTTAATTCTAGTAATCTTCGCTTTATCTTTTTCAGACTGCCGTAATTTTACTCAATTTTACTGCCATTTTTCAATTCCACGAAAAGACCAGGAAGACTATGGACTCATTTATGGTGCATGGTTCGCATTCTGGAGGGCACACTTCGCTGCTTGGCTAGCAGTAACTTCGAAGGAAAGCAAACGGTGGCTGTACCACTACTAATTTACATTTTCACGCAAGTCCGAGTTTTCGTTCTATTCTTGTCATTTTGCGATTAGCCTATATGGAATTGACGACGAGAAAGTAATAAAACAGCAAATTGTTTACAACGTGTGCATATTTTCTGCTGTTAATGAATGTGTTTGAGAGGATATATGAAAATCAATAAATACAAAAGTAACCATATATAGTCATTGTTGGTAACCCGTTGTATATAAGTGGAATAAACCCGTCCGGGCTGTCCCGGTTATTAGAAAATAATGTAGGCTACTTCGGTGGTAGTATGGGGTTACAGAAGAAATCATATGACAGATGGACCGACGACAACGTCAGTGGGCTAATTTGCCTAATCTTCGCGGTACTTTAGACCCCGGTGGAAACGCAGACAACCATTGGCTGAAGGAACCTTTTAGTTCCTGGTAAAGTAGTTCCTGGGACTGAAAGTTCCGGGTAATTTTGGTGGAAACGCGGCTTTTCTCATCTTCAATTCCATGTAGGCTAATCGCAAAATGACAATAATAGAACGAAAACTCGGACTTGCATGAAAATTTAAATTAGCAGTGGTACAGCCACCGTTTGCTTTCCTTCGAAGTTACTGCTAGCCGAGCAGCGAAGTGTGCCCTCCAGATACGAACCATGCACCATAGATTAGTCCATAGTCTTCCTGGTCTTTTTGTGGAATTGAAGAATGGCAGACTAAAATTACGGCAGTCTGAAAAAGCTAAAGGGACGATTACTAGAATTAACCTGTTATTTTACCCTGACAAAAAGTGCGGAAGGTGATTTCCAGTTTGCTTTTACTGTATCACCAATGTGAATTACGCAGAACTACCGCATACCTCACATAACTGTATCAAACGTTTTGAGTCAATTACAACGGGCTAACAAAGAAAATTTGGAAGAAAATATTCAGCAACCAAATTAATCCGTTTGAATGTTTTGGTACGTAATATGCTGTCCCAGCACGAATGCTTAGCATTTTATAAAACGAATACTAAAGCAAGAAAAGAACAGAAGAGCACACGTTATAATTCCAAGACGTTGGCAGGCTATAACCAAAAGTAGGCTACTGTGCTGCATAACATACAAGTTTGATTTGAAGTTATGAAAATAAATCGGTTTGCGGCTGCAGATTTTTAAACATGGTGGTTGAAATAAAACAAATAACACTGCAAGTAGTCGACCAATCAGAAATTTTCAGCGCTTGCGCCCCACCCCAAAGGTTCCGGTACTTTTGGAAAGTACTACCCCCCGAGCAGGAACTTTTTTGGGGGTAAAATAAAGGAACTAAATTTAGACCCTAGTTCCTGCGGTGGAAACGCACTGAGTTCCTCAAAAGGCTCCTAGTTCCGGGGTAAAGTTCCTGCGGTGGAAACGCGGCTTAAGACCCCCGAGATTCAACGAATGAACTAATCGTGGTTTTCGGCCAAGACCCTGATGAGTAGAATCAGGTGTCATAGCCCCGGGCTAAAACAAAAACCTGCGCCCACGCCGCCGGCCCTCGGCGGGTGAGACCGGACACGCCCCGCTGTGAGACGCTCACAGGCCGATTCCACAGAAGGCTCTGGGCTCTGCGGCAGTCGTGTGACGGCTCATTGCGCAGGACGGGGGAGCGTGACGAAGCTGGCGCGCTCCACTCCAGTCCTGACGGGCCCCGCTGAGGCTTCAGCATTTCCCGTAAGTTTTTATTGGAGTCACTGATTGGCTAGACTTCACATGCGCGGAAGTCATAAGTCGGACACATCTGGAGTTATTCTGTAGTCTAAAGTGTTTTATGACCGATTGGTGATAAAGTTCACCGCTCCAAATTTAGCTCGTCTGAAGGTCCACGGCAGACTGCCATGCAGACAGCACCACCATAAAACAGCACAGCAGCACATTACGTGGGGGTCCAGTCGGAGGAGGGGATCGTCATACACCCCACGTAAAATGACATCGAGCGGGAAACCGCGTATGCCTAAGGGATCGTTCTTAAGCAATCGCACATGTGCACATGTGACTTTTCGCTCGGCAGCAGTCAGAGAGGGTTTATTTGCTGTAAGATAAAGATGTTTTGTTTGAGAGCTGAGTCAGCAGGAACTAGAAGAATATATACGCAGAGTGTATGTGTGTGTATATATATATATATATATATATATATCAGAGATTTCTGCTTTGTTTCAGAGAAAGCACCGTACTGATGCATTGTGAATTCTCTCCATGCTGTGTGTAATAAAGTGTGCCTTATCACAGCAGTACTTCTAAACTCAGAGTGGATTATTTGATAAACAGTAAGGATTATATTTTTTTATCTAGACAATAATAAAATACCTAGAGAATCATACACACGCTCAATTCAAAGCTTACAAAAACAAATCAAGCTATATTCTGCGCATATTACTACCACCATAAACATAAGTAACACTGTTGTAGCCTGCTGTGGTCCTGTAGTAGCAGATGTCCATCATATCTAGGTTCCATGTGTGATCCCCCCCCCCCCTTTTTTTTATAAATAGGATGCAGATGTTTACTTCAATCTTGCCTATTTTCAACATTCCTGTGCTTTATCTAATATTTTCAAAAGAAGCACAAACTGACTCTCAGTCAGTCATTAGCAGTGTATGCTGACCCCTCCGCTATAAGAACAGATTCTGAAATTTCTCTCGTCCATTGCTAAACTGCATTTACCAATTTCATACTTTGTACTGAGGGCATGTTTGTGGCCCTGTCCCAGCTTTTTCATGCTTTGTACTGAGGGCATGTTTGTGGCCCTGTCCCAGCTTTTTCATGCTTTGTACTGAGGGCATGTTTGTGGCCCTGTCCCAGCTTTTTCATGCTTTGTACTGAGGGCATGTTTGTGGCCCTGTCCCAGCTTTTTCATGCTTTGTATTGAGGGCATGTTTGTGGCCCTGTCCCAGCTTTTTCATGCTTTGTATTGAGGGCATGTTTGTGGCCCTGTCCCAGCTGTTTTCCCCATTTGCTCAGCACATGTCTGTCTTTTGGCTTTCTGTGTAAATGTTCTGTCTTCTTCTCATTACGCATATTTAAAGTACACAGTATTAAAGTATACGTTTTTTAAGGGGATTGACGTTCTAATCTACACAGTGCCCCAGAATATGTAATGCATTGTGTTCAGTCATCCATTAAAATCTATCAATACATCAATCAATCAACCAACCAACCTACCAACCAATCAATGTGATCTCTATGTGTCAGCACCTTATTTTAGGGGTTCTCAATTTCAGTCCTCATTTCTCGGTGTGCTGGAGGATCTTGTATTCTTGATTAAGGTAATTAAAAACATGCTTATCTTCTTCCATCATTTTTTTCTTTAGCTTCTTAACACTGGTTTGGATGATTGTCATTTGCTTTGATTTTGTTTTTGTTTTTTTACCCAAACCGTTCACTTTCCACAAATGTTTAAGTCTTTAATCCTTTAAGGTTTAAGATCACAGATTTGTGATTAGAACATTCTCATGTTTACTGACTTAGAATTTTGGAGAAAAAAAAACTAATCTAAAAAATCTACTTTCATTTGTCTTTCTATAATTTTATGATTTACAAAATATAACCTTGCCATAAGGCACATTAAATAAAATAATAATTGGATCTGGATGATTAAAGGTCCTCTGATGGGAATATGGGATTTTTATTCTTGATGGAATGCACAGCTCTTTCTGACAGTTTGTCCTTAAGAGGGTAAATCATCCAGGAGTGTTTCAAAGTGTTTGATTAAGAACAGTTAACAGCTCGTTACAATTCAAGGGATGTAATTGTTGCTGAAATGGGATCTATATTTAATTGTTTAGCAGGTGAAGCTCACGTCCAGATCAACAGGTTTGTACAAGACTCACAAATGAAGTCAACTCAGTCAACCCCTGAGATGATTGCAAGAATAATTGCAAAATAAATAAATTAAAAAATCAGTGAAATGTATATTGCACAAGAGTCATCAATCCATCTACAGATGAATGATTCCAGGCATTCTGTGGAGTGTGTGCATTTCCCCTACTATGTATGGGGGCACCCCAGGGGTCAATCAATGCTGCCTGTAGGCAGTCTCCGGCACTACGGAATCTGAGTGGGTCTCCATGACGATTTTATCTAGTCAAGTCAAGTCAAGTCATTCAGATTTATATAACACTTTTTCTGACCGAGTCAGCACAAAGTGCTTAACAGACACTGACATGTACACACAGGTAGAGAAATACCCATGTGAACATATGAGTATAGTAAAAGAAAAAAACTATTTATTGTGGTATAAATTAAGTAATGTAGAAACATAAAAAAATGTATTGTGGTTTAAAATAAGGAATTTAGAAACACACATCTGGCTAAAGCTTAATAAAAGAGAGATAGAGATTTAAAAAAAGAATAAGAAAGAGATTTTTAAAAAATGAAATAATAATAATAATAATAATAATAATAATAATAATAATAATAAATTAAAACAAGAGTCTAAAGAAATTAATTTGCGACTGGTGACTCACAAGGGTGGTGTTGCAGTGTCACTGTTCCATTCCTAATTTTGCAGTGCTTTACGAAATTTAATCTAAGTGCATCTGTGATTAATAAGCATATTCAGGCGGGGAAAAAAAAGAAAAAAGAAACTGAATCCCCCAATGAGTTCTTTGACCACATTGAATCTATCAGCACCTAAATTTTTGCAGGGGTCAGCTCAAATGGAAAGGGAAAACACGAATTCACGAATATCCCACAATTTCCCAACTTGGTCCAGAACTGGTGACTAAGTATTCCATGGCATATGGATAACCTTATCATTTGATCATTACTCATGCACCAACAAAGTAGGTGGGTGGTTCTTAATGCCTGAAAGGCAATAGACTTGATAAATTGTGAATAAGGTGAGAAGCTTAAGGAAATGTATTTTTCATTATAATTCATATTAATCCTTGAAACACTGTATATTATTTTCTTACATTTATGGTGACATATCAGGCTCATTAGCTCATAATATTTATCAACACCAAAAAACGATTTTAAAAATAAGACAAAAATGTAAAGCAAATTCTCAAAATAGGGCATGTTCCTTAAGTCTGACAATAGCGGTTTACAATGGCATCTCTAATTGCGTACCGATCGCAGAAACTGAATTGACGTAAAACCCGCCTGGTTGAGGAACGAGTGAATGGAATATGGAATCTTACTGTAGCTAACAGCCAGCTTACAAAATTTGCTCATGTACCTTCTTGAAGTACTTTTGAAGGGTGCTGGACTACATCCACACTTGCATCGTTTGGCATACGGCCTTTTCCACAGCGACTTACGAAAGTGTTTTTAATGTCAGTACAAGACACACCTATATAGCAAGTTAAAAAAAGAAAAATAACTACGATCAGGCTTCTGGCGGCTCATTCAGTTGAGGCACCATGCTGTGGTACACGGTCTCAGGATGAATCAAGACGCAAGGTGTCAGTGCTGGCTGCGGCCAGTAGCTCTATAGGATAATCCACACTTGGGCCATGTTCGAAGCAGCTTACTTGCCTACTATTGACTACATAAGTTGAGTACCCTGGATGAGAAAGTTGTTGAGTAGGCAAAGTTTTCTGTAAATACAGTGTACTTGGGGTCACTGTTGGGGTCTCATCTTGGCCGTTAGCTCTTTAGCTTCAGGGTCTGTGAGCAGGAGACGTTAGTAAGTTCTGAAACCTAGAGCTGCCCCTATGTGCAGTCTGAAGGCCCTTTGTAGGGAGGCAGGCTTCCAGATGTCTGGTTGCCTGATGCAGTAATTGATGCTCGTGGAGCTGTCCGGGCTTGAGTGGGGGAGCAGGGGCGCTAGAGTTCCTCTTGGTCCCGCCGGTGCTGTCCATGGTTCTGAATTTCCCTGCTGCGGAGAGCGACAGCGGGAGTGGGTGTTGTCCGTACGGGAGCAGGGGCAGGGGTTCTGGCTCCCACACTACACCCAAAAAGGTCTTAATGAACGTACAGGTCAGCAGCACCTTATCCGTCATAAAACAGCATTCGTCAGCGTTTAGGGTTTGTAACAGACTTTTAAAAGCCAGGAGGAGGGGGTCTGTTAATTCTGAAACCAAGAACCGCCTCGCTGGGAGACTGAAGGCCTTTTGTAGGGAGCACCCAATTAGGCAAATGGACTTCAGGTGTTCCTCTGGTTTCCTAATAATTGGCTGCCTGGTTCAATAATTGCCTCTCATGAAGCTGTTGTTGAGTAAGTTGCAACACCAAACTGCTGAAGCTAAGCAGCCATACCACCCTGTACCCTTCACATGTCAAACTGCTGGGGCTAATTACCCAAACCACCCTGTACCCTTCACATGTCAAACTGCTGAGGCTAATTACCCAAACCACCCTGTACCCTTCACATGTCAAACTGCTGAAGCTAATTACCCAACCCACCCTGTACCCTTCACATGTCCCACTGCTGAAGCTAATTGCCCAAACCACCCTGTACCCTTCACATGTCAAACTGCTGAAGCTAATTACCCAACCCACCCTTTACCCTTCACATGTCAAACTGCTGAAGCTAATTGTCCAAACCACCCTGTACCCTTCACATGTCAAACTGCTGAAGCTAATTACCCAAACCACCCTGTACCCTTCACATGTCAAACTGCTGAAGCTAATTGCCCAAACCACCCTGTACCCTTCACATGTCAAACTGCTGAAGCTAATTACCCAAACCACCCTGTACCCTTCACATGTCAAACTGCTGAAGCTAATTACCCAACCCACCCTGTACCCTTCACATGTCAAACTGCTTAAGCTAATTGCCCAAACCACCCTGTACCCTTCACATGTCAAACTGCTGAAGCTAATTACCCAACCCACCCTGTACCCTTCACATGTCCCACTGCTGAAGCTAATTACCCAACCCACCCTGTACCCTTCACATGTCAAACTGCTGAAGCTAATTGCCCAAACCACCCTGTACCCTTCACATGTCAAACTGCTGAAGCAAAGTACCCAAACCACCCTGTACCCTTCACATGTCAAACTGCTGAAGCTAATTACCCAACCCACCCTGTACCCTTCACATGTCAAACTGCTGAAGCTAATTGCCCAAACCACCCTGTACCCTTCACATGTCAAACTGCTGAAGCAAAGTACCCAAACCACCCTGTACTCTTCACATGTCAAACTGCTGAAGCTAATTACCCAACCCACCCTGTACCCTTCACATGTCAAACTGCTGAAGCTAAGTACCCAAACCACCCTGTACCCTTCACATGTCAAACTGCTGAAGCAAAGTACCCAAACCACCCTGTACTTTTCACATGCCAAACTGCGAGAAGCAATGTCCCAAAACCAACATCCCACTGTACCCTTCACATGTCCACTGCTGAAACTAATTACCCAAACCACCCTGTACCCTTCACATGCCAAACTGCGAAGCTAAGTACCCAACCCACCTGTACCCTTCACATGTCAAACTGCTGAAGCAAAGTACCCAAACCACCCTGTACCCTTCACATGTCAAACTGCTGAAGCAAAGTACCCAAACCACCCTGTACTTTTCACATGCCAAACTGCCGAAGCTAATTGCCCAAACCACCTTGTACCCTTCACATGTCCCACTGCTGAAGCTAATTACCCAAACCACCCTGTACCCTTCACATGCCAAACTGCCGAAGCTAAGTACCCAACCCACCCTGTACCCTTCACATGTCAAACTGCTGAAGCTAATTGCCCAAACCACCCTGTACTCTTTACATGTCCCACTGCTGAAGTTAATTACCCAAACCACCCTGTACCCTTCACATGTCAAACTGCTAAGGCTAATTGCCCAAACCACCCTGTACCCTTCACATGTCCCACTGCTGAAGCTAATTACCCAAACCACCCTGTACCCTTCACATGTCAAACTGCCAAAGCTAAGTACCCAAACCACCCTGTACCCTTCACATGTCAAACTGCTGAAGCTAATTGCCCAAACCACCCTGTGCCCTTCACATGTCCCACTGCTTAAGTTAATTACCCAAACCACCCTGTACCCTTCACATGTCAAACTGCTGAAGCTAAGTACCCAAACCACCCTGTACCCTTCACAAACTGCTGAAGCTAATTGCCCAAACCACCCTGTGCCCTTCACATGTCCCAATGTTGAAGCTAATTACCCAAACCACCCTGTACCCTTCACATGTCAAACTGCTGAAGCTAATTACCCAAACCACCCTGTATCCTTCACATGTCAAACTGTTGAAACTAAGTACCCAACCCACTCTGTACCCTTACCATGTCAAACTGCTGAAGCTAAGTACCCAACCCACCCTGTACCCTTCATATGTCAATCTGCTGAAGCTAATTACCCAAACCACCCTGTACCCTTCACATGTCCCACTGCTGAAGCCATGCAGGTGTAGGCTTGGTTAATATTTGAATGGGAAAGGAAATGGATGCTCAGATGGACTAGTGCCATAGGAAGTAAGGTGGATATTTAACACTGCCATTTTCAAATTTTCAGATTGATTTCACAGTCCCAGTCACTGCAAATTAGAGTTTAATTCTCTCCTGACCGCCAGTACTTGGGTAAATAAAGGTAAAAGGTAAAATACACCCGGCATGGTTTCTGGTGTCCTTTGTAATTGTAGATTAAATGAAAAGAACCTTCGATTCTTTCCACTATCAGATGGAAACAAATGTTTCTCCCATAACCTTTTTAAATGTAATTGATCAATGGAAGGGAGAGGGGAAAATAAGTGAATCTGGCGAAGGGGAATTTGAGCGGCTGCCCTGACATCACAGGGTGACGTGGGAACGAGAGGAGGGACGAGGAAGAACACACCTTAACGAGAACATTGACGAGGCCGTATTCCTCGGCAACAGTGTCTCCACGGCTGCTGGGCGATGAGGTTTTTCCGTTGTCGTTTTTCTTCTGCTGATTACCAGTAAAATGCCTCCATTATAGGAAAACAGTGCGGTTACTGTGAATCTGACATTCTCCGTGAGTCATATAATTGGCAAAATGACAGGAAAGATGAGCTTGGGTCCCTGTGCTCTTCGCTGCGCTGCAAGGCCAGGCCTGAAAGAGAAAGCAAGTGAGCAGGGAGAGTTAAGACTTCACTGCAGAAACCTAGAACTCAACCGCACACCCACTCCCATTAGACAAACAACTGAGAGAAAAATTTCATCACTCACTCAGTCGGACACCGATCCTGATTTCAGATTGCATGCCGGTAAATACCTGCATAGCAGGTACAAACACAGTACCCTGGGTGAGGAGGGACGGCTTTGTATTTAAAAAAAGAAACTATATACTTTGGAAGCAGTTGGTGTTCTTTGACTGTAATAAGGGCTGACAGGGTGTGCTAACCGCTGAAAGCTTGGCGCGTCAAAATCTGGCCCGTTGTTGAAACCCAGGAGTCGGGAAGGGAACAGAGCAACATTTTAAACAATGTTTGAACCGTTTCATGTTCTGTGTGACAAACTTATGAATAGTGTACTTCATTGACTCATCCCTCTCTCCTTTCATTGCGCTCTCATCTCTCCCTCCCTCGCTCACTCTCTCTCCCTCCCGTATTCATTTATCCAGGCTACGGTTACTTCAACTCAGTGTAACTGTCACTCACTCTTCCTGCCAATGTGAGTACTTGTTATTTATTGTTCAAGTCATTCACTAATTAGCCTCTTGAAAGGAAACAGGCTATTAATTTAAAAAGTTTTTCTGATGAAGTACCAAGCTGAAAATATTCAAAGAATACTCCTGGTTGAATCTGCACACTTGTATAGTCCCTTCATATGTGCGAGTGCGAGTGTGTGTGTGTGTGTGTTCGCGTGTGTGTATTACATTCCCTTGCTTTGTGGAGTCTGCGTTCACGTCTCAATCCTGCAGGTGGAGCTGATTGGGGCTTGATCTCTTGACGATGCGCACCTGTGTCCACCTAACAGTCAACTGGATGAAGCCCGAAGACACAGTGAATGGTTTCTCAATTGAAGGAGCTTTTTAGACTCACTTCTTTTACTTTGCCCTGGTAGTGAGGTTTAGAACTGTGCTTTCTTTTAGATGAGGAGTTGCCGAGCTTTGGTCTGTTTTCTGCCTGAACCATCCTGTTAGCCCACACATAGTATTGTGTTCTGTTTTTTTTTTTTTTTTTTTTTGTCTTTACCTGTAATAAATCTTATATTTTTGTTATTTTATGTAGATTTTGACTCCCTGTCTGTTGTTGTCCCCGGTCATTGGAAATCGGGTTGGCTTTTGGGACATAACAGTGTATGTGGTGTGTGCTTGTGTTTTATTGTTCCTGAATATGAGTTTAACATGTCCATCAGCCAGAAATCGGTCTTCTTTTTTCAGCTTTTTTTTATCCAGCTGTTACCTAGAACTGCACAAGAATCTTGAAAATTCAGTTTGAGATGACCCACTGATGATTCAACTTGAGATACCATGAACACAGGCTTTCATACATTATGTCAGCTAAATATGTTCCCCTGTCAGTGGAAATGAGGAATAGATGCGTCATCAGCATAGCAGTGGTAAGAGAAGACATGTGAAGCTATTGCTTAGCTTTGGTGTATAAGGAAAACAGGAGGGGACTGAGAACAGATCCCTGTTGGACGCCTGTGGTAAGGCTGTGATACTTTAAGATGGAACCATTCCAAGTCACCTGATTGGCGTACACGGAAAGGTATGAGGGTCACTATTTCTGTGCATTCCTTGAGATAGTCATTTCAGTCAGAGTGGTCAGAAGGGCCCCATGGCATAGAACTGTATTCAAATGCAGCAGAAAGATCACGTATAGGCTCCAAAAAACTATAGATTGGTGGACTTTCACCTTTGATCTGCTAAAGTAACGGTGAGTTTTTGGAAGTAAATGATGAGAGATGATGTTTTGGCTGTATAGTTTTATCAAATCGAATTGTGGCTGTATTAAGAGATAAAGCAGACTTGTTACCTCTTTTTGATCTTCGATATCGCTCAGGACATATACAGCCTTGTAAATTAAACACGAAAAACAGACCGAGGGGCTTGCTTTTCTGCCCATGTTCAAAGCAACTGTCCGCGCGCATGTTGCGCACTCGGGATAAAAACTCCGGATGAACGAATACGGAGGAGTAGCCTACACAAGCGCAGCATCTTGCCTACGCTACTACTGGACAAGCGTCTTTTTCATCCCCCTTTTCTATGTTGGGCTAAAAAAACACGTCTCGTTCACATTAAGTCAAACACCGAAATGGATTTGTATATCATTCTATAAATAATTTGTCATACCACGCTTCGGGATCGGCGCAGCCACATCTGATTTGTTTAAATTCTGTTTTATGTGAATGACTGTAATGGAAGTGAGAAATAAAATAATTAAGAAATCGTGAGCGGCATAACGTTATTTGCAAAAATGTTTTCTCGTACAGGATTGAAATACTAGCGTTGGACTCGAAGAATTGCTCATTTCTAGCCACAAGCCACTCTAACTGCTGTAATTCACGTCAGCATCGCATTGCGCAACAGTGTCAGCGCCTATAATTTAGAAAACAAGTGCAATCAGCAGAGAAACATTTGTTTTTAAATGCAATATTCTGGCATTTCGCTTGTATTTTATTCAACCATAAAATTAAAGTAAATAAAAATTACTGAAAAGTAGCTAGTAGGCTACTTTTTTAGTCTACGGCTGATGCATCCTACTAAGACGCACGTGGGATACATTAATCATAATAAAACAACACTAGTTGTGTGAAAGCATGTTTATCATTGTTTTGTGGCTACACCCCCTCATAAATGTACACGCACTATCAGTGTACGTTTCCAATACGGCCAGACCCAAAACGAGGGTGGAAAATCCTGGCAGAACGGATGCGCTGAAAAGAAGGTGGCAAGTGAAAAAAAAACTCGTTTTGTGAAATGTTAATTCTGAAACATTCTTGTGTGGGAGACACGTCTATATTTATCAAAGGAGTGGTTGCACTCATCTACTCTCGAAGCTAGCCGTGCCGCCGACAACTAGGCTACAGAAACCGTAGTTTGGGATGAGGACAGATATTTCCATTACTCGGGTGCGCCTAGTTTTGGTTGGAATGGCCCTAGTGTTCGCTACTGTTGCTGGTTTTCTAATTGGAGTCTTTTCAGAACTTAAGGTAAGAGTGTCTGGCGCTGTTCGGGTTATATATGTACAGTTATCTATAATTTGTACTAGAGCAAAGTTTTACTGTTGTTTTCGAAAATAATAGAATATATCTGCCACTATCAGATTATTGGACATATGTTCGTAGGGATGAAGTTGCTTTAATGGGATAACATTGTTTGATGCACGAGCAGCGTGTTACTTGCTATTTTGTTGGTAGGCCTACGTTTTTACTTTTTTCCCAGTTACTCTTTTAATCGGTTTGTTGTATTATCCTGTCTTCGTAACTCCCTCGTGGTTAAAGGTGACTGTAAAATAAAGTATAATTATTACTACAAAACGGCCATGTGTTCAACAGTGATGGTTATACAGCTCGTAGCCTGTCAAGTTGGAAGGAAGCATGTGGAATATCTAATGTGCAAAATGTAAAGCGATGGTTAAGTGTGGTTCCTGTTGTTGCGGTTGTTTTGCATAAGCAGGCTGATTCCGTGTTTGGGTTTGTTATTTTTAGCGACACATATTTACGTTTACAGAATTTCCAGGTGTTTGGAAGGAACTTTTGTTTTTAGATAATACCAAATGGCTATGCAACATGGTAAGAAAAGAGACGGAAAAAGCAAATATACATGGGAAATTGTGAAAGCCAGGAATAATCGCACATTTGCATCGTCACTGGTGAAAGTATCGAATAGCTATATCATATTTATGAGTGAATCGACGAATCAGTCACCTGCGGGCTAAAACTGAACGAATGTAAACATGCTAGTCAATTGCAAAACCTTTGTTTTATTCAAGAAATTAAGTACTTGCGCTGTTTTACTTGCAAATAGAAATGTATTAAACAACTTAAACCCTGTCTCGTGCAGGTTCACTTTATTCGAGTAAATAATAAGAAGAAACTTAATTTTCAGTTTGACCTTGGTCGGTTTATCTGATTGAAATCGCTTCATGATGTGAACTTTATTGAAACCATTCATATTTAGGGTGGCGAAGATACCTACATTCTATTGAAATCGCTGTCCTAGGCAGATAGCCTACGCTACAAGTACCGTATGACAAACTCAAACCTAGACTCTTCTTCTGGCACTTTTTGTGCGTGAAAGAAAATGGATGATAAAACTGCTCACATTTAGGTTCGCTGACATGTTAAACGGTAGAATAGAATTTCCTTATCATGCTGTATGCCTTTCTTAAACAGTAAACCTGGAGGTCTGACGAGTTCTGTAACGGCTGTTCGCTTCTAGTCCACTGTTGATTGACAGTCTATTAAATGGCCGCACAGCTGATTGATTCAAATATTAATTTCACAAATGACCAAATCTTCTGTATTGGGCAGTAGGCTACAAAAACTTCGTTTCATTCGGTATGAGTAAACTAATTAAAATCTCTACTGAATACAATTGCTTATAGTTGCGCATGACTCAAAGTATTTATTTTCTTTGTTTTTGTGTATTAAAACAGTTATTAGCTTTAACAGGGTCTTTAAGGTCTTTCTTAGATGTCCACACAGTAAACTATAACCAGAAGAACCACGTTGGAAAGAAAGGGATATCCAGTATAAGTATATCTCTTAAAAACTCCAAACAGAACTGCAATGGTTTTGGAAGTGTGAGTGATTTTTTTAAATTATAATAGGTCAGGTAAGACTTTGCAGCTGTTGGATATGCGAGAGTGACAGGTTCAAAGAATTAATTTGAAAAGAAATACAAATTTAACTTGTTGCAGCCAGTGGGAATAGTCGCAGCAAATGAAACTAGTCACAGTTAGCTATCTGAAAGTGCAACATCAATAAAGAAATAAAGATGTTCACTTATGCCAATGTAGAGCCATAATACAAATCAGATTCGTAGAGTTAATGTCCATATAAGTCCAGTAAGCATGCTACTACAATCCTAAAACAGACCAGTGAATAGATATTTTTTGTGGGAAGTTTATGAAAGTTGAGGTCTTTGCTGTTGCTACATTCAGGGGTAATACAATGATACAGTCCATGTTTTCATTACTTTACAGGCTCTTCTGATGCCACTGCCTATCTGACGGCATGTAAGCAAAAGACTTGAGCTGAGGCGAAACCATTCTTCTCATCAGGTCATCAGGACACCAAAGAATATGGCTGTGAGCTAGTTTTACTTGAGGAAATTTTAAACCGATTTTACTTTCCGCTTGTGTTATTATTTTTTATTATATTTTTAACAGCTGCAATGCCTTACATCACCTATTATTGTTTTTTTTTGTTTTTTTTTAAATCAATCAAACTTCCTAAAATGTAGCAGTTCCACTTTAAAGGTAATTTTCAAATGACAATATCGGTTTCTTTGCAATTCAGAAGAATTATGAAATGTTTGTTGTCCAGGTGACGTTTATTTTCAAAGTTTCATGTCATGACCAATTGTTGTTGCGCATGTTTGTAATTGCATGGTTTGGCAATGAAATGGTGGTAGTATGACTGAAGTCTGGCCAATAGTTCTGAATGCAGTCAATATAATCTTACTAAAAATGTATCTATGTCAGTGTAACAGACAACTGGTGATTGCAGTGCTAGCCACAAACATGCTTTGTCAGCAAAAAGCGAGGAGAATGTCGCTGTTAAAAACCTTTTTTTGTAAGTTTGGCCATACGCCTGTATGTGTAAGCCCACTTCCCAGTTCATTATCATTTCGAGCATTCACTAGTTAGACAAGTTTTATGTATTTGTTTGCAGTATAATATTATTGAAGACCTGAAACAAAAACAGTCAAATGTAAAGATGGTCTAATAAGAGTACAATGCTAGCTTTGCAAGCAGGGTTTGCAGCTACCTGGGTGTGCAAAAGTGTGGGCACCCCTGGTCAAATAACCCCCCCTTCCCCTATATAATATAGCATGATGATGATAAAAATAATTTCATATAATGGGGATTGGGGAAATGGGGAAACATGGGGATTTCATGTTGTGATTGAGATATACTTATCAGTGCAGCTGGGTGTTTGTCACAGAAGTCACAGGTGCCACGGAGTCTGTGACTTACCACATTTTTTTGCTATTTCTGCAAAAAAAATTAGTTTCTGAAATTTTTTTTTGTTGTTACCAGTTTTGGATGGTAACTGCTAACCTTAACGTAGCCTACAGTGTTACTTGTGTAGGCCTACACATTTTAACAATATCCTATTGCCAAATGCTGGGAGATTCTTATTTAGAGAGAAGGAGAAACAAAGTGTAACTGTGTATACAGATTCTGGAATGTGCTGGGTTCAAGATTATCGTCCTTGTCAGTTGTTGCAATCACATGGGCCCTGTCAACATTGTTGACGGCCAGTGTTCCTTCCCCCATTACAGGAACATTACTGACAACAGGCACTCATTAAAGACTCAGATCCTTCAATGTGCAACATGCTATACCAAATCAAACTTTACAGGAATGAAAACGGATACACGCTTACTGATGCAATCTGAGCGTGCTCTAACCGCAAGCCCCCATTTATTTTTAGGATGGACTGAATTAAATGCACCAGCTTATGGAAGTATTTCGCACGAAGGCCGTTCCTAGCAGCTGCCAACTGCCCGTAAATTTTATTTTTAAACTTCAAGCACTGTTACTGTTAATAACTCATGTTATTTCAATCGTTTCCCACTGCTGCGCATTAGGTCTTTTAATTATAAATAAATGTTTTTTTTAATCAGTTTTCCGTGATTTTCAAAGACTTTTCGATGACTGCTCTTTCATGACTTCTCTGCGACTTCAGCCAATGTTTTCTGTGACAAACACCCAGCCCTACTAATCAGTAATCTGTAGTTTATTGCCTTTAGAATTCCCCAGAAATTATAATTTCATATCTGTTCTATTAAAAAATTCTTCCGGGGGGGGGTGGGGGGGGGGGGGTGGGGGGGTGTATATACAGTGTGTGAGCAGGCATGTATAAAATCCTATGTGTCCCACATGCACACTTGGGCACACAGAATGTGACGTTTAGTGTTCACTGGAGTGAACAGTCCCGCCCCTAGTACAAATACATCGCATCAATACATCAATGCTTTTTACATTCATTATTGTTACCCATCTAACAGTTGTACTTCCTTTCATATAGCCTACTAATGACTGGCTTCAGGTTCAGATTGACACTGATGTGTGAAAAGTACATTCAAATTCCGAGGATGTGCTTTGCTTATAAATTAATGGTTAGTTTCTTCATGATTTTGTGCAGGTGGCACTTCATTTAAAGGTGTCCATTCAAACCATGTCAACGACTGACCTATAACCTAATAGTGTCTGACTTTTTGCTAGAACCAATCAGATTGATTGAAATAAATCTTGCACATTGTAACTTCCCTTTCAGGGGCTGTAGTAATGGAACATTAAGGGTTGAATCTAGGTAATAATTGAACTTTTCTCATAATTTATTTATTTTTCTCAATAATACTGATCCGTTTCCTCTACATTAGATTTTGACGTCTAAAAATATTAGAACAGATAAGAGCCTGCCATTCGGCTTGCCATGAAACAGAACTTGCGTAATATATAAACAATACAAATACATTTTATTAATGGGGCATTTTAAAAATAGATCAAAATAATAAAACCAGTAACATGTAATCTAGTAGATATTTAGTATTTCAAAATAGCTTTAAACAGCAATATGGAGAGAAGAGGATTATGGAGGTTTACAGGGCTGTGCCTAGTCTCGTCTGGATAGGTGCGTGGGTGCGTGGGCCTTTTGCAGCTGAAGTCAGAAATGATTATAATGTGCTACTCAACCACTTGAGAGAGAAAATGTGTTTCGCATCGCATGTAAGTAGGCAGGATGCCTGACACACTTCCTGAGAAATCGGACATCCGCGTTTTGAAGAGTAGAAAGGAAAGAAGATGAGTCATTATGAAATTAGGCTAAATGTATTGCCTAAATATTAAAAAATGAAATGGTACAATATGAAAGAAATGAATACGTTTTTTTTTTACATGTACACAGGACATTGATGATAGATTGCTGTATATGTACCAATTATGTGTTTGCATTCTTCATTTAAAATGTTTTTTTTATTTTTCATCCTTCATTGTTTACAACAGCTAAATGCGAGTGTGATATTTTTGTGACGTTGCATTCCTTCTGCAGAATTCCATGCTGGCACACTCTATGCCACATTGCCTACACTCAACCTCTGTTGCCTAGCATCACAATTGGTCCCCAACAGTGTTGTTCTTAAATTTACAGCCTGAAAAGCCTGTAGTCACCCAGGTAACCATGAAGCACTGTGACAACGTCTTAGAAAATGGCTCCTAAACAAAAAATGCAGAATTACTGATCCAATGATTGATTGAGTGGATGATTGTGCAACTTTTCCCAGTGCATTTCTGTTTTATTTGTGTAATGCTTTTTACAGAGACATTGTCACAACCATACATTTACAGAAAAGCAGGAAATAGGAAAATTGGGAAGCTTGGGAATCTTGAACCTCCAAAAAAGCCAACTCCTCAGTGGGAAGAACACAAAGCAGTCAAACAGTGGTGAGAAACCAAAAAACTCACTGGAGGGAAGAAACCTCAGGAGGAACCGAGCTGTACGAGGGAAGCTGAAGCATCAGTGTCAGTAGTTAAAGATTGGCTAAATGATAATAGGGAGATGATGGGGAATCTAAATGGGAAATAATCACAGTGGTTGACGGTAGCCTAAGGCGATAAGCTTAATCTGAATATGCGGGTCAGACTAGCAAGGTGACAAAGTCTTGAATCATGGCATGGACTTGTGGCAGGAGTGGGTTGGGCCTGGAGCGATCTGTGAACTCAGGGTTAGGGAAAGGGACAGAAGCCGCAGTAAAGAGAATGGAAACGGAGATAGTTTAGGAGCTAGATAATCGCAATGTAAAGTATTGCACATGTAGAGGCCTGTGTGTAATATGGACAAGCCCCAGCGTGCTATGCTATGGTGACATATCTAAAAGATTTTTTTTTAAAAATAAATTAAAAAAAACGGGGTGTACATAACCATGAGAGTAATCTTGGACCGACAGCACCGCAACACAGCACAGAACAGCGAACCAGAGTATATTCTGTGATTCACTGGTTTATTTATTCATATACTGATTAAGTGATTGATTGATAGATAATCTCCCCCCCCCCCCCCTTTCATTTTTTCCAGTGGAGGGATAAGCCAGATGGGTCCCACCCAAACGCCACCCGCACCCGTGGAATTCTGCCGCTGAACGGTAGGCCAGATCAAACCCGGGGGCTCAGCCCCGTTGCTCCCAAACAATTTCAGCTCAAATGACTTCAATTCAGGAGATGCACTTCACAAACTGAAATGTACTTCTCAAACTACAAATCATATTCAGTTATAATGTGCATTATATCAGAGCTTATTTCCAATGAATGAATTGAATTTCTGAATGAATTCATGGGAACTGAGATATTAATGCCTGTCTTTTACCTAAATAATATCCCTGGGCTCTCTGTCAGCCATGATGTTAGTGCCTGTTAACTGGATATCTTATGTTGTGGATATCTTACAAAAGCTTTATATCTCAAAATTCACCGGTTAATGTCCTTTGACAACTATTCCATGTGGATTAAAAAAAGCATTTCTTAATGCCTTTAGATGACCTTCTGTGTGCTTGCTGTTGTATGTGTGTGTGTGTGTGTGTGTGTTGTGTGTGTCTGTCTGATCTTTGCACGGAAGTGCACATTATTTATGTCGGGTAGTCAGTGTGAAAGAGAAATGAGTTATGATTTCACCTACCTGGTTAAAAGTAAGTTGGGCGGTGGAGTGGCAGCATGGGTTCCAGCATCTACAGGGACGGTTCAGGGTAGACGTGGACAGGTACGATCCAACCACAGTCAGACTGGTCAGGAAACTGGGTGTCATCGCTGACCAGCGAGGATAAAGGACTGTCCCCGGTTGGCTATTTCTGACGTGGTGATTGGCTCACAGGTGACAGCTGTTTCAGAAGTAAGAGAGACAGGAAGGTGAAAGTAGCCTAATTACCTTGTTTTACTGCAGTTCACGCATTGGGCTTGTAGAGGAAATGCTTTAAGTCATATTTTCCTGTAACTCTCTCTCTCCCTCTATCCCTCACACACACACACACACATGTGAGTTCACTTAGTTCGCATGTGGCCTGCATATTTCCTTTGCAGGCTGCAATTGTGCGCACACAAACCCACCCACACACACAAACACACACATTTTGGTACTGTATGTCCTCATCATTTGGTTTCGGTATGCGTATGAGAAACCTCACACATTAAAGGTAACAAGCTTATGGAAAGACTGTTATTATTTTGCTGTCCCTGAACTGTGAAGTCAGAACAAAAGTCCACAAAAAAAGGAAAATTAATTTCTTTCGTTTCTCAGTATAATTCCTCTATGACTGTCATTCACTTAATTTCCTGAATTTACTGAATAACCTGGGTAACCATTCCACTAAGCAAGGAACTGTATGTGTGTGTGAGAGCGAGAGAGAGAATATACACTCAGTAGAACACATGACGTGAGCATATCATTCATATTCAAATGCTCCACATGTAACAGAGCTCTCAGGAAACTAAGAATAATTTATTCTCAACTCAGTGAAAACAGGAAATATTCACAGAATTATTTGTTTTTCCCGTTCGTTCCCAGCATTAGTTCATAAAATCCATTATCGTTTGAAATTAGCATAATGTTCTTGCATAGGGTACCAAATACATTGGTCTGGCCAAAAAAAAGTCGCACTCTAATATTTCGTTGGACCACCTTTAGATTCCGGCGCGCATTCGTTGTGGCATTGTTTCGACAACCTTATGCAACGTCACAACATTTATTTCCGTCCAGAATTGCATTATCTTGTATTGACGACGGGAGATTCGAACCACTCCGTAAAGTCTTCTCCAGCACATCCCAAAGACTTTCAATGGGGTGAAGGTCAGGACTTTGTGGTGGCCAATTCATGTGTGAAAATGATTCCTCATGCTCCCAGAACCACTCTTTCACAATTTGAGCCCGATGAATCTTGGCATTGTTGTCCTGGAATATGCCCGTGCCGTCAGGGAAGAATAAATCCATTGATGGGATAACCTGGTCATTCAGTACATTCAGGTACTCAGCTGACTTCATTTTTTTGCTGCATAACGTTGCTGAGCCTAGACCTGACCGATTGAAGCAACCGCAGATCATAACACTGCCTCCAGAGGCTTGTACAGTGGGCACTGTCCAAAAAAATCCAAACGGCGAGTTTTTTTTTGGCCAGGCAGTGTATGTTGCGAACTCAGGGCCAAAATCATGTGTCTTAAGTTCACTGTAGCGCATGTTTGCCACATGTTTAATAAGTTTCAATAAGTTTGCAATGAAGCAACATAACTTTCATTTTTAACAACAAAGGTCTGAACAAGATGCACTCATTTAATGTTTCAGTAAGGTGGACAGTGCCACCTTGTGGCTAATAAATTTTGCCCAAAGTTCAGATGCAGTTTTGCATTTTGGTTAGTGCAATAGAAATTCAGTTTCCTTAAAAAAATGATATTATGCTAATAATTCTTCACCCAGAAATATACCGGCTGTAAGGGTAAAATCTTTTGGGATGGATGTATATGTATATGTATATACATATATATATATATATATATATATAGTACATACAACTTATATAGGTGTGTATATATATATATATATACACAACCCCAATTCCAAAAAAGCTGGGACGGTAAATGAAATGCAAATAAAAACAGAAAGCAGTAGTTTATAAATTTACTTTGAGTTGTGTTCAAACAAAAACAGTATAAAGACAAGGTATTTTATGTTTTACCTAATCAACTTCATTGTTTTTTGAAGATATACGTTTATTATGAAATTTATGTCTGCAACACATTCCAAAAAAGTTGGGACAGTCAAGTGTTTACCACTGTGTAACATCACCATTTTTTTTAATAACACTTAATCAACTGGTGTCTTCAGTGCCCAAACGTTTAATAAGTCTAGTAAGCGGGATGTTCCCCCTTCAGCTGCACAATTGTATGGTGCCTTCATTGCTGTATTTTGCGCTTCATAATGCGCCACACATTCTCAATTGGAGACAGGTCAGGACTGCAGGCAGGCCAATCTACCACCCGCAATCTCTGTTTATGCAGCCATGCACTTGTAATCTGGGCAGAATGTGGTTTGGCGTTGTCCTGCTGGAAAATGCAGGGACCTCCCTGGAGAATAAGTCATCTGGATGGCTGCATATGTTGCTCCAAATTTTGTACATATTTTTCTGCATTAATGGTGCCCGCACAGATGTGCAAGTTACCCATGCCATGGGCACTGGCACACCCCCACACCATGACAGACGCTGGCTTTTGGACCCGACACTGATAACAGTTTGGGTGGTCCTTTTCCTATTTGGCCCGGAGAACACAACAGCTGTTTTGTCCAAAAACTATTTGAAATGTTGACTCGTCGGACCACAAAACACGCTTCCACTGTGCTACTGTCCATCTCAGATGAGACCGAGCCCAGAGAAGTCGGCGGCGCTTCTGGACAGTGTTGATGCATGGCTTCTTCTTTGCATAGTAAAGCCTTATCATGCATCAGTGGATGTAGCGGTGAATGATGTTGACTGACAAAGGTTTACCAAAGTATTCCCGAGCCCATGTCATGATATCCATTACAGACGCATGAAAACTTTTAAGACAGTGACGTCTGAGGGATCGGAGATCACGCGCATTCAGAAGTGGTTTTCGGCCTTGCCCTTTATGCACCAAGGTTTGACCGGATTCCTTGAATATTTTAAATATAGTAGTATCACTATAGAGGGTGAAATGCCCAAAATCCTACCTATTTGTCTTTGGGGAATGTTGTTCTCAAAGTGCTGGATTATTTGCTGACACATCTGTTGGCAAATTGGTGAGCCTCGACCAATCCTTGCTCTTGAAGGACTAGGCCTTTCTTTAAGGCTCCTTATATACTATAACACGATTGCCTCACCTGTTTAACATCACCTGTTTTACATCACCTTGTTATTTCAACATGTCACATCGCTACTAGTCCTAAATTCCCCCGTCTAAACTTTTTTGGAACATTTTGCAGGCAAAATTTCATAATAAATGTATATCTTCAAAAAACAATGAAGTTGATTAGGTAAAACATAAATACCTTGTCTTTATACTGTTTTTGTTTGAATACAAGGCAAAGTAAATTTACAAATTACTGCTTTCTGTTTTTACTTGCATTTCATTTACTGTCCCAACTTTTTTGGAATTGGGGTTGTACATATATGTAGATACACACACACACATGTGCAGTCGCGCACACATACAGAGAGATAACGTGTTTATTTTTGTGTGTGTATCCACAGTTACCAGGTTGGCTGACTTTTTCCAGTCATCAAGTTCAAAAGCCTCCATGTTCCTTAAAGGTAAGAGCCCAAGTGACTAAGCATCATTGACTGTCTAACTCTGCACTTGACCAGAGAAGAGCGTTGCGATATATGTTACGATCTTAGACATTCTTGCCATTTCTTCCAGCCTGCCACAAGATGGACCACAATGGGAATGTGTTGACTTGCATTATCCTTGGTCGTTGTTAGGCAGGATGCAAACTCTCTCACTTCCCATTATTCCTTCTCTCTTCTTGAATCCCTCACTTTCTCTCATCTCTCTGTCTCCCTTCCCTTCTTTCTCTCTGCCTCTCTCTGCCTGTGGTAGTTGTTTGGGTTAGTTTTTTGTTGTTTGGTCTGTTTTTTTTGAAGTTCTATACTTTCTGTGTTTGAACAATGTCTCAATAAAAGAGGCCTCACTCTCTCTCCCCCTCCCTCTCTCCCTCCCTCCCTCCCTCCTGGGGTACAGCTAATGACTCCAGAGAGCAGACCATGGGACAGGTTCAGTGGGAAGAAGTGCAGCACTCCCAGGGCGCGGCCCTGGAGGGGGGCGGCAGGTGGATCCGCGTGGACGAGGCGGGGCTGTACCTGCTCTTCGTTCAGGCTGTGTACAAGCTGAACCCGGCAGCCGTGCCGGCGGGCGTCAGGGCCGGGGCGGTGACCCTGGAGTTCCAGGTGCTGCTGGAGTACCGGGAGCAGGACGTGGTGCAGATGTCCTCCGTGTTCGACACGCACTGCTGGGGCCTGAAGGAGACTGACGTGACCCTGAGCCAGGCCGTCCTCCTCCAGGTGGCGGCTGGGGATCGCATCGCCGTCAACGCCAGCCACCGCCACCTTATGGACTACCACGCCAAACCCCTCTCCAGCTTCCTCACCCTACTGAAATACTCCAACACTGACCACTGAATATGCTCCTAGGATAGCACTCCTAATACGGAGACAGATTACGTCTGGTGATGTAGTTGTATTGTCCATGAACCTCGTATCTCCCATTTATTGTCGTTTAGATTTATTAACACATGTTGAAAGTTCTCGTCCAGCTATATTTTTACTGAACTCTCATCTTGTCCTCTTTCACGGTTTTGATCTGATCTGGGCTTAAGATTCAGTTACTAGTATTTCCACAACTGATACTTTCTCTTATTGGAATGGATTTGAATGGAATGTGTAGGCTATTATTATTATTATTATTATTATTATTATTATTGTTATTGTTATTATTATTATTCATTCATTAATTGTTATTTTATTGTAGTTGTTATCGGGGCTCTGATGCCATTTAATGTAAAGTGAAACAAAAGCAGCTGTTATATTTTATTATACTATTTAAATGTCTTTCAGTTTGATTGTCCAGTTTGAAGCTATTTTTAAGCATGTCATTTGTAAGATTTGTCATCATAAGAGTTAGGGTTAGGGTGTCTAATGCAACACATCACTGTTACAAAATCTTTAATATTTGCAATGGAAAGGTCACAACATAAATAACATTAAATTAACAATTTGTAAAACTTCAGTTCTGTTATGATTTTAAATTCCTCCACACTTTAAGTTTTGACTTGCATTGTACATGTCACTGTATGGGGTGTCATTAAATTTGCTGGCAGCAGACATTTCATTTCATAGGCTACTTTCTTACACTGCATGCCACAGTACAGAATTGCAACTGTGATGTGAATTTAAAAAAAAATGGAATCACGAAAGTGAATATGCTTGGGTTTTGGTTCCCAGTGTGTGATATTTTTGACTTAGAATTTTTGAGGGTACACTTCCTCATTTAAGTTCCAGTGTGTGGTTTCGATTTGTATGCTTTTGATTTGGTGCGGTGAAGGATATTTTACGTTTCTAATGACGTAGCCTTGTTTCCAATGGCTGGCATTTGACGGTTTGTGGGATAAAGCAATAAAATGTCTGTATTTGACTCCAAACCAGCTTCTACAGCGCAGTTGTGGTTCCAGAGGCTGAACATATGAACACGTCAATTTTAGCATTTATTAACACTTATGAACTTGAATGTATTTTTACGTTGTGTCGGTAAGCCTGCTTCTTTTCACGGGTTGCATGAGCCATAGGAAAGAATTACGAAAATATCATTAAAGGTTTTTTTAAGCGTAATCAGCTATACACACCTACTTGGCCAGACAAATCACATTTTAAAAAACCGTGTTATTTAGCTAGGTCGTCAGCCAGTTTTGTGAAAGAGGCCGACTTCAAAGAACTGAATATATAACCAGTTGACAGTAGCCGAGGCTGTAACGCGCTTACTAAGAAAGACCGATAGCAAGCAAGATAAAGTCAGAAAATGTGTATGAGTCACAAAATACATATGAAGTCGCCGCACGATAAGATTAAAAGTGGACACGGTCCGTTAATTTTGTTATTGAAATAGTGAACTTACCCAACTGTATGCCGTATCTGTCTGGTGAAGACAAGACATGTTCACTATATGGCAGACTGTCGCTAGAGGATTGTAGTAAAAAAACAAAACCCTAAAAACATACATTATATAAATTCATATACATATATACACATATAAACAAATGCATACTTACATGCACATATACATGCAAGTACATAACCTGCATAAACCAAGTCGATTAGAAAATTTGCAATTACTAATACGTGAATAAATATTACATAAGACGAGAGTCAATAATGCTGTACATTAAAAGACAATATATATGAGAATACATGAAATGAAATTAAGGGGGGGGAATTGTGCGCAACATGCTGTGTCATGTTATACTGGACTCTTTCAAGAGAAACACTTTAGAGATTTAAACAAAAAGTCAGAGGAGCAACTTGTAGTGTAGTATAATGGGTAAGGAACTGGTCCTGTAACCTAAAGGTCAAAGGTTTGGTTCCTGGGTAGGACACTGCCGTTGTACCCTTGAGCAAGGTACTTAACCTGCATTATTTCAGTATATATCCAGCCGTATAAATGGATACAATGTAAATGCTATATAAAAGTTGTTTCTGGATAAGAGCATCTGCTAAATGCCTGTAATGTAATGTAACTATGAAGTGGTGTGGTAAGGATGTTCCATACTACTGGGTCTCTGTACCTGATTGTAAACTGGGCAAGACTGGTTCAACAGAAATTTCTTCATAGAAGATTAGTAGATCGAGTACCATAAGAATTGATATGAGGGTTGATATAGAGGAAGTTATTAAAAGAAACTGGGAGTGGATTGTTGCAAAAATAGGAAAACATATATACAGTCCCTTCCAAAAATTATAGGAAAATTTGTTCTTTTTGTTCTATGCTTAAGGCATTTGGACTTGTGATGAAATGATGAATATAAGACAAAAGTACAGACAATTAGCTTATATTTCAGGGTATTTACATGCATATGATTTGCCATTTTACAGAAACAGCTGTTTTTGTGTTGAGTCCCCCCATTTTCAGCTGTGCAAAATTAAGTTAACGGATTAACTTAAAAGTAAATTAAAGCAATAAAGTCTTAGGCCTTAAATGTAATAACTTCATCAAGTATACAGCCCAAGGACATCACCAATAGTTTGGTATCTTCTTTGGAAACGCCTTTCCAGGTCTTTACCGCAGCTGCTTTTAGTTGCTTTTAGTTAGTTCTAGTTTGTAGGTTCAGGGTTCATACACTTTTTCACCAATGATTTTCAATGACTTTTCCATGACTTCTCCACAACCTTTAACTGAATATCCATGACCAAAACAAATGACTTTATCTCAGCGGGACAATTTAAAATTATTTATTGTAACACTAAGTAAAATTAGGTCTGCATCTGAAACATATGGTGACTCTCTAAAACAAATAAACACCAGACAGACACACTTAGATACATTCTCTCATATTTTAATTCGAATAGTTTTTGTCAGTTTTTCCAGTCGAACGTCTTTCTCTGTAGGCTACATTCGCTAGTTAGTACACTCAGTATGTGCCTTAGGAGCTGACGGTAACCCTTCTAACCAATCGTGAGCTTGACATTCTTACCTTTAATGCTGATTTTAAATTGGTTAATATTAGCCTTCAATCACTCCCTTACGCTGCACTCCACTGTCACGCGACACAAAGAGCTAACGCGTTAACTAATGTTACCTAAAGACAAAAGTTTATGTTCAATTTATTAGCGTTATCGAAAGCTGAAAAGTTGAAGCGCACGATTACGGCATTTTTTTAAACGTTAACTTAGTGTTTTAGCGACCCGTTTGAAACAGCTCATTTCTCCGATGCAGTTTACTGGCGGTTGATTTAATTAGCGGTATTAATGTGACGAGAAGCTCTTTGTAGTTTGAATGCATAACACGCAATTCCTTGAAGAGTCGACACATTTTATGCGTGACAGTTTAACTGTTACTTGTAAACCGTACTGTTATATTGTCGTTTTTTATCAATAAAAAATCTATTGCATATATTGTTGGTGCTCCTTACATTTTGGTGGGTGCTCCTAACTTTTTGAAGTTGGGAGCACCAGTGCTACGAAGTAAAAAAGTTAATTTCGAGCCGTGATATATTATTGAAGCTGCACTTCCCTGGCATATTGTCGGCACAGTAGGGCCTACGTTTACTAACTGCTACATTAGCAGAAGCGTGCCTGTTGGGCGTGCCAGTAAACAGACTGAGCCAGACTGAATTAACTTCTCACACCACCAAAATACCGCGAAGGTTACGTGACAATTTACGTTTTATTACTATACATACTATTTTTACGATTGGATTAATTAGTAATTATATTTGATGCAGCTTTAGCTGTGTTTCCATTACTTTTCCAAAACTTTTCAAAAAATATTATTTTCCATAACTTTTCCAGGGCCTGGAAATTGCATTTTAAATTTCAATGACTTCTCCAGGTTTTTCATGACCGTACGAACCCTATAGGTTTCTGTCTCCAGTCTCCTCTTCAGCAAGTGAAATGCACCCTCAATTGGAAGTAAATCGGGTGACTGACTCAGTCCAAAACCTTCCACTTTTTCGCATTGATGAATGCTTTGGTTGAGCATGCAGTGTGTTTGGCGCCACTGACTTGTTGCAGCATAAAGCACCAGACAATGAGGTTCGAGGAGGAATTTCTTCGCACATTGCCAGACAAAACCTGTCAGCACACTTCCAAATTCATCCTACTGCTGCCGTCCTCCATTACATCATCAATACAGACAAGCGAGCCTGTTCCAGAAGCAGCCATACATGCCGAGTCAAGACGCTACCTCCTGCATATTTCACAGATGAGGGCGGGGAGCTTTGGATCATGGCCTGCCCCTTCTTTTCTTTGTACTTTCGGATTTCCATTTTGTTGGTGAAGGTTTACTTTGGCCTCCTCTGTCCATAAAACTTTGTTCCAGAACTCTTCAGGCTCAACTCTGTACATTGTGGCAAATTCTAAACTGGCTTTTTCATTCTTGCGCCTGATGTGGTTTGAATGTTGTGGTGTAGCCCGTGTAATTCTGCATGCAAAGCCTCCTGTGTACGGCGCCTTATGCTATTTTCACCCCCGCCCTCTGGATACTACTGCTGACATCACAGACTGTTTTAGGTGTTTTCTTCACAGCTCTTCGGATTAATCGGTTATCAACGGCAGCTGTTGTCCTTGGCCAACCAGTGCTTATTTCTGAGTCCACAAGTGGTTTCATTCTTTTTCAGAGCTTTCCTTAAATGCTTGATATACCCAGTTTCTGTGCTATCCTTCTTAATTAATTTGTTTGTCCTCTAAGCTTACAGATTTGTTGTTTTTCAGCCATAGTTAGTCAACTGGTCTTCCAGATGGTGTATGCCTCTGACTCCAAATGCAATGCATCTCCAAAAATGAAAACAAAGCCTAAAATCAAGACAAGACACTCGCCACTTTTTTGTGTGTGAACAATCCAGGCAAAAGGAAACACCAGAGTAAAAGTTAATATCTGTCAGTCATCAGTAAACTTTTGCACAGATGATCATGGGGGGCACAAAAACAGCTATTTCTGTAAAATGCTGTAACCGACACAGTATGCTGGTAAATAATATGAAATAAGGGATAACTGTCTGTACTTCTGCCATAGGAAAATAGTATTAAGGCAAGTTTTATAGGTGCTAGCCCATTGTTAATACAAACTGTATTAACAAACGAAAAGATACAGTGATGTAGATCCAGCAAAATTTGGTTTGACAAAACATGTTTTATTCTCCTGATCATACCAAAATTCCTCGTAGCTTTGTAGGAAACATACGCACTGCTACCTTAGGCCTACTTTCGTTCTTGTGGCGAAAGCAGGCAGTGTTGGACTGAACAATTGCACATTTGCCTGTTGCGCGTGGACTCTGCTTCTGACGCACGCGAGGCATGAAAAAACGAGATCACTTTCTCAGAAAACCGAGGCATAGACGTAAATTACTAAAATAGGATTAGGAAACGGAAACATTATTTTCGAGACAGCTATAAGTTGTAACACCTTACTTCTGCTGTTTCCTCCCACTGCAATTCAGAGGTATTAAGCAACTAAAACTAACCTTTTTTTTTTTTTAGTTTCGTGAAAATGCATGGGCGGATGAACACTTTCACACGTTTTCAGATGACATTCTATCAAGTTATGAACACATCCACCTTCTAACATTATGCGTCAGAAATTCAAATATGATATACAATACAGGGGAAATTTGTTCATAGCTTTGCTTTGCAGCCTCACATAAATACATAGATACATAAAAACATAGATTCATAGCATATCTGCATTAAGAATCCAAGCACGGTTAATTCTGTTGTTCTAAAGAAAAACAATGTGACAAAGGGGATGGCAATAATGCATTTGGAATGCAGCTTTCATAAAACACAGAACACATTAAAACAGGGAAGCGGCAAATCCTGCCATAAGTGTCAGTTTTAACAGTAACTGGACACTTGGTTGGTTTACATAAAGGTGACCGTTTGCATGCTGATAGGATTCTATTTTAATGACACTTATACGGTATTTACATTTCATTAGCAGCGAGCTACCAATGTGGTGACATTAAAATATTTACTTAGACATGGATTTCATTCAAACATAAACATACCCTCATTGACCACTTTTAGGCACACATGCTCTTTAGTGTGGAGTGTGAGCGAAGCAATTTTCGTGCTGGATGTGGTTGTTCCAGCATATCAAAAACAGCTGCCCTCTCGGGATTTTCGCGCACTACAGCCTCTAGAGTGAGGGCCAGTTCTGCGGGCAAAAACACCTTGTTAATCAGAGAGATCAGAGGAGAATGGACTCATTCAAGCTAATAAAAAAGGCCACAAATACTCATTACATTACATTACATTACATTACAGGCATTTAGCAGTGCCTTAGTTCAAGGTGCAGAGGTGCAAAAGAAACACACTAGAGTGAAG
Organism: Anguilla rostrata; assembly: GCF_018555375.3. Taxonomy (NCBI): domain Eukaryota; kingdom Metazoa; phylum Chordata; class Actinopteri; order Anguilliformes; family Anguillidae; genus Anguilla; species Anguilla rostrata. The sequence goes on along the minus strand of NC_057946.1, from coordinate 29,071,054 downwards.
TAAAGATCGTAGTGCCAGAAGTGACCACATAGATCAGGACTCCAACCCTGTAGGGTACCCTGTTCAGCAAACAAACAATCCTGCCAAGTACAAACTAGCACTGAAATCACATTTGCCTAATCAGAATCAGACAAAAACAATCCTGCCAAATAAAAACTAACATGATCGTATTAGCCTAACTAGGTACACTGAGCTAAACTATAGGCTAGGGAGGGGTGGGGAGAGGTGCAGCCTGAAGAGATGAGTCTTTAGTCTGCGTTTGAAGGTAGTCAGATTCTCTGCTGTTCTGACCGCCACGGGGAGGTCATTCCACCAGCAAGGGGCCAGGACAGACAGCAGACGCGAGCGGGAAGTACAGACACGAAGAGGGGGAGGTGCCAAGCGTCCAGAGGTGGCAGAACGGAGAGGTCTGGCTGGTGTGTAGGGTCTGATGATCCTCTGGATGTATCCTGGTGCTGACCCCTTAGCTGCCTGGTATGCAAGCACCAAGGTCTTAAATTTGATGCGAGCCATAACAGGCAGCCAGTGGAGGTCAGTGAGCAGGGGAGTGACATGGGAATGTCTGGGGAGGTTGTAGACCAGACGCACTGCAGCTGGATGAGCTGCAGGGGTCTGATGGCGGATGCTGCCAGACCAGCCAGCAGCGAGTTGCAGTGGTCCAGGCGGGACAGGACCATCGCTTGAACCAGGAATAACTCAAATAACAGCTGTTTTGCAAATGGCCGTTTCTGAAGGCAAAACATCAATCCTTCAAGCGGATTTGCTACCGCCTCATAAGACCATGCCTGGGTGGTGGCAGTCCGGTAGTCCGATTTTGGCATTAAAAATGCATGTATCCATCCCTGCCTTGTGTTAATAGTGCAGGCTGGTGGTGGTGGTGTAATTGACATTTTTTTCTTGGTACACCTTAATCCCAACTGAGCATCATTCGAATGCCACAGCATTCCTAAGTGCCCTTGGTTACCATGTGTATCCCTTTATGGCTGAAGTCCACACTTTTGTTCAAATGGATTCTGCGATAAGGGGCAGGATACTGCCCCCTATCACAAAGCACGCACCACTGCAAGCTGGTTGCATGAACGTCAGTGTACCGGAGCGAACACTGCATTCGTGCTAGGCCGTGTTGGGGTAGCATAGCTTTGCAAGCTACCAATTACTTTGCACTGGAAGAAGTTGAACTACAGCAAAGCTACCCTACGGAGAAATCTAGTTTGGTTTATTAAAGCTACTTAGAAAAAAAAAAAAAATGTTTTGTTAATTTTTTTTTAATTTAAATAAAATTGTATGCTGTTACAATATTAACCGTAAGTGGCAAAAGAACAGCAAGCCAACCTCAGCCTAGCCAGACCTTCATTTGAATGAATCTGGCTAAGCTATTCATAGTGTTGGATTGATTGCAGACACCTTGGTCAGCAAACACAGGTGATTGTAATCAAATAGTAGGTGATTATCATGAAAGACCGGCCCCTTACACTGCGCCATATTGTATGGGCGGGAAAACACATCATGAGAATAGTATGACTAGGTCAGCTAACGTTAGCTAATGTTAGCTTAATGTCACTAAACCTGACATTAGCTGGTTAGCGACATGTTAGTTTTTGATAGAACATAATTGTTGTCAGACGAACTAACGATACAGACTTTATTTAATTAGACCAACGTTAACGTTCACTGAATTGAATCACTTGCCTGTATGTAGGCTAACATTACAATGTGGCTAACTTATCTAAACTTCGCTACATTGGCTAGCAAAGTCAATGTTAATACACTCACCTTCATATGTGTTCTTAGATTTGCGTTTGACGTCTTTGTAGAGAGTGTATTTACTCTCGGCTTGCATAGCTCACAAGTAAAAACGTAGGTTTTGTATTTGCCCAAGTATGGCCATGGTGATTCTTTCTCAGACTGAGATTCGGGAGGTTTATACATGATGACGCTGTCGCTGTGTGAGCACTTAGCAACGCCCGCCCTTTTGCACACACACACCTTTTGCACATGCACTACACAAAGGTCAAGTGTGTGGCGGTGGCTGCCTGACGAATGGGCACGCCTTCACAGCAGTCAGGATAAAAGCAAAAGGGGGCGGGGCGGGGCTGGTCAAAGGGGGTTCAGTTACAGTAGAGAAGCAAAGGTAAAATAAAAATAAAAAATCATTCCTTTTATGGCCCAAAATTGTTTGTAGTTTCAGTAGTTAACTACACAAAAATGGCAACAAAAAAAAAAGTAATTTAACTACTTGAATCACTATGCAAATATGAATGTAGCTGAACTACCAGCAAGCTACTGCTAAATGTAGACTAGCCTACTAGTTTAATTATATGTAGTTCACTAGTCCCCAACATTGCTGCTAGGACACTTTTTTTTTAAGCGATCGGGTTTTAACTGTATATGTGCTTATGGTAGCTTTTGGGGAAGTAGTATGGTAGTAGTTTGGGGAATGTGCAGTAGGCGCACCATTAATGTTTGCCGGTTCGTCAACTCAAACACATTCACTATTGCACATCTATTCACCACCATAATGTACTGCAGATAACTTAAACATACAAATTTGGTTTCAAACATTAAATATATTTATTTTAGTAAACCACGTTTAATTAACGCAATGTTAGGACTTGCTACTAACCGCAGTTTGTTCTGTTTGTTCCATATTCAAACTGGAATGACGTAGCCTAATCCGAATGTCACGATTCTGTGCAATTTTATTGGAAGCGCTAGACAATTGGCTATTTTAGACGGGGGGGAGACTGTAATGTGTAGTCGGTAATATTTTCTCGTACCCAATCAGATATGTGATTATTAGATGTAAAGTAGCAACTGATAAAATAGCCTATGTATAATGATTTCTATGTGTAAAAATATGCTGTCATTTTTCTGTGAGATAATTGAATATTTAGTTTGCAAATGGTATAGTCTGAATAATGTAGGGTATATAAACAGGTCGTTAGCTGTCAGTCGGTAGGTGTCCTTGCATAGGTACAATCAATGTGCTGATGTGGTTTTTGGGGTATATGTATAGAAATGTTGGTATAATAGTTGGGGGCACTTGTAGCCTACATAAAACAACCCACAACAACCCAGTCTCATTACCAAAGTTCACTGTAAAATCCACCAACCGACCATCCTTGTAACAGTGCCATTAACTTCAGTTTACTCCTATGGCCTGCACAGTCCCCAGATCTCAATCCAGTAGAGCACCTTTGTATTGAGGTGGAATGGGAGGTTCGCAACATGACTGTGTTGCCAGAAAATCTGCAAAAGTTCCTTATCTTGTAATGTGGGGAAGGAACACAAGCTTGGGATGTCCTCATGTGATATTCATTTTGGAAATCCACAGACAACATGAACCATGATAAAGTCAGTATCCTTATCATGGCAAGGGTCCAGCAAACAAACCCATAATAGTTTTTAGTTCCAAAAATGTCCTAAAGAGATATAAATAGAATTTCCATAGTTCACTTAGCAATTCTACAGATGAATTATCATTGTCTGTTTTGCCTTTGCATACATGCCAAAAGTACGGTGTACAAAGGCATGTTGTTATTCCCTTCTATACATTCTCTGAAACCAGATGAGCCCACCTACACAGTTCTCTGACCAGTACTGGCCAAGCAGTCCCTCAGTATAGCCAATGGAATCCGTCATGCTCAAGCAACAACTTGGTATGGACAGTATAACTTCTGCCCAGTACAGAGCCAGCCAATGGCAAGCTATTATAGTGATGACACAGAAGCATTTCAGGCAATGAAAGTGCTGCGATCACTTCACTGGCTACCGGTCGCTGCCAGGATCCGGTTCAAAGCCCTGACCCTTGCTTACACTGCTGCCAACAGGACAGCCCCCATCTACTTGCAGGACATAACTCAATTCTATGTGCCTGCTCGACCACTCCGCTCTGTGGCAGCAGGGCGCCTTGTAACCCCTCCCACCCGCCCAAAGGGATCACAGAGCTTCTCCACCCTAGCTCCCCAGTGGTGGAACGAACTCCCCGTTCCTCTCCGAACCTCCCCCTCACTACCCATCTTCCGCCGTGGCCTGAAGACTCATCTCTTCAGACTATACCTAGACTAACCACCACCACGCTGTATATTTCACTCTTTTATAATAAAATAAATAAATAAATAATATAAAAATAAAAATAAAACACAAAAAAACCCTTTTTCCTGTCACTTGTTACATGTTGCCCCATCCCTGCACTTCTTGGTAATTTGTATTTGTCTTTGTCCTAATACTGTAGCTTATTCTTCTGCTTAGTTGGCTCTGCAGATGTTAGGCCAGAATAGTGTTCATTGTTCTCGGCTAGAAATAGCTTTACAAAATAAGTATTGTACCTTACTGAACCCGTGTTCAGCAGTTGTCTACGACCATGAAATGCACTTTTTTTTTGTACGTCGCTTTGGATAAAAGCGTCTGCCAAATGAATGTAATGTAATGTAATGCATAGTGTATAGCAGGGGTGGCCAACCCAGGTCCTGGAGAGCCACAGGGTCTGCTGGCTTTTGTTTTTACTCGGCACTTAATTGATCAATTAAAGCAGTTGATTACATAGTTAACTCATCTCACCTGGTTTATTTTGTGTAAGTGGTTGTTGTATTTAAGGTCAAAACAAAAACCCGCAGACCCTGCGGCTCCCCAGGACCGGAGTTGGCCACCCCTGGTGTATAGGAACTTGGGGCCATTAGCAAAACAAGTCACTAAGTCATTTGCTATGTCATTCGCTAGGTCACTCACAACTAGCTCCGCAGTTAGCTTCACATGTAGATGAGCAAATAGTTCAGCAGGTAGCTCAGCAAGTAGCTTATTTATTTTAATGTTTTATTTAACCTTTATTTACCCAGGGTAGGTTCGCTGAGCATGGATGATCTTTTGCAGGAACGGCCTGCTTCACACTCATACACATTCACACCTGGCAGCTGCCCAGTACAACCACAATCCTCTATTGTTGGCCACTGAGCAGCTCTACTGTAGCTCAGCAAGTTGCCAAACCAATTGCATTGCACAACGCAAGTGGCTGAGTAAAGCAGAAAAACTAGTGGCAGCACAGAATGAAAGTAGCAAAACCAGTCACATTCTAAAGTACACAGCCTATGTAAAGGTTTTATCCCTAACCACCCTCCATATACAATGAAAGTAGAAAAACCAATTGCATTGTAAAACTAATTTGTAAAGGTTTTGACCTGAATATAAAAGCAGCCAGAAACGGTCTTCATTTTTGAAGCTCACGTCCTGGTCTTGTTGAGAGACATTGCTAACAAGTGCCAGTGTAGTTGGCTCCAGTATAAACCTAGGTCTTTCAGCCACCCGTTTTATATTCAGCCTCAGTACACAGGCATTATGTTCCCAAATTAACTGAAATTTGAACAACTCTGACACTCGACTTCCATCTTGAGTTTTCAACAATCAGCTCCCTACTACAGGAGTTGTCACGGTACGTGGGGGTTAGGACCCAAACGCAGAGGGGGGAAAACCCCAAGAACTCCAAAATGGAAATACAGACTTTAATTACACAAAAAACTAAAAAAAAACAGAAAACAGAGAATCCAACAAGAAGCTAAGCGGGCAGGACAGAAACAGGTGGACAAAAACAGGTACGGGGAAACACAGGCAACCGCTCAGGCAAGACACATGGAAACACAAGCGAAAACACAAGGAAACAGCACCCGAGTCAGTGAAGAAGAAGACTTAAATAGACAAGACACTGACGAGACACAGCAGGGCACAATGCACAATCAGGCCACAGAGAGGGAAGGGAAAACGAGACAACCAAAAACCAATAATTGAACAATTGAAACCAATAATACAATTAGACAAGGGGAGCAGGACACAAAACAGAAGTGCCGCCATCTGGCGGCCCAACAAGGGAAACACAGACCGGAACACAGAACCATGACAGGAGTAGACAAACCTGGTCCTGGAGCACCAGTGATCTTTCTGGTTTTTTCTCCCTCTGAGAATGATCACAAGAGTTTGATGGATTATTGAGACTCTTAGCCTGAAAATTGTAATTGTTTTGACCCTTAGTTGCACTACAGCAGGGGTGGCCAACTCAGGTCCTGGGGAGCCGCAGGGTCTGCGGGTTTTTGTTTTGACCTTAAATACAACAACCACAAAACACAAAATAAACCAGGTGAGATGAGTTAACTATGTAATCAACTGCTTTAATTGATCAATTAAGTGCCGAGTAAAAACAAAAGCCAGCAGACCCTGCGGCTCTCCAGGACCTGGGTTGGCCACCCCTGCACTACAGATTACTCATGTTAACCAGATTGTGAAACTTTGAACATTGCTGTTTGTCTGCTTTTATAGTGTGTTAAATGTTTAAATTTTGTTTTCCTGCTTTCTTGGCCAGGTCTCTCTTGAAAAAGAGATTTCCAATCTCAATGAGACTAACCTGGTTAAATAAAGGTTAAATAAAAAGTAAAAAATTTTTAAAAAAATGTATAGCCTGAACTGTGAACAGCTGAATAACTCCGCAAATGGTCAGCAGTGTTTTTAAATTATAATTCAATAATAATAATACAAATTTTCAATTGTACATTTTCAAGATTTCTGTCTGTTTTGAAAAAGCCATACCTCCACCAAAGCTGATACTCAAATGAGTGACCATACATCCTTGAAAAACCAGATTTATTCATTTCTCTATCTTTCTTTTTATTTATTTTTTTATTCATATTCCTTTGATCTGTGGGCATCAGGATGTTCCATCACATTTCTGTGAGAGAGAGAGACAAACAGTAAAACCGACGTGTACCTTCTCTGTGGGGCACAGAAGTATCTCTCTGCAGAGGAGAGGAAACCTCATATATCAGTTTGGACTAGTTTGGTTCGGGGATTTCTCATCCTTCCCAAAAATCAGTTTTGTGCAGTTAAAAATAACAATGCAACCACGAAACCCTCCAGCATCTTTCCATTCGTAAAAATGTATGGTAAAGTTAATTACATCAGCCTATCAAATTTGGTTCCCACTTCTCTAAGCTGGATCAACTGGTTTAATTATTGTGGGAAAACACTGGCTTTCCGTTTTCATAAAACATGTCTTATCGCTTGTCAGGCAACACAGGACTTTCCATCACATTTCTGTGAGAGAGAGAGACAAACAGTAAAACTGACGTGTACCTTCTCAGAGGGGCACATAAGTATCTCTCTGCAGAGGAGAGGAAACCTCATATATCAGGTTGGACTAGTTTGGTTTGGTATTTTTAACTGCACAAAAATCAGTTTGGTGCAGTTACAAATAACAATGCAACCACTTAACCCTCCAGCATCTTTCCATTCGTAAAAATGTACGGTAAAGTTAATTACATCAGCCTATCAAATTTGGCTCCCACTTCTCGAAGCTGGATCAACTGGTTTAATTATTGTGGGGAAAACACTGGCTTTCTGTTTTCATGAAACATGTCTTATCGCTTGTCAGGCAACGCATCTAACAATGTAAACATGCTATATTATCCTACATGTTATTGAAACTTGTTATCCTGATTGTCGGTTTACATTCATCTTTTTCAATCACAAAGTATTAATTTTAGTATTATTTGACTAGATTACTGTTTAGATATACTAGAAAGTGAATGTTTTCCATAGCTTGTGGAATCCATGCCACTAAGAATTCAGGCTGTTTTGGAGGCAAAAGGGAGGGAATACATAAAGCTAATTGCAGAAGTATTGGGACAGTTGTGTGAAATTTGATTGTTTTTCCTCTGTACTAATCAAATGTGTATTTCAAATCACACAAGGACAATAGTGAGAAAAAAATTAAATTTATTTTTATTTTTTTAAGAACAATATTGTAACAACGGCATTCAGTGAGTGGAGTTAGACTAAACACTCAGAATGCTTCCAGAGAAAACCCACCAGCGCCTCACCACAAAGGAAAGAATTCATGACCTTCAAATGAGTTGACTGCAAATGCCCATTTGTGCCTATGTTTTAGACTAGTGATGACTAAGATGTCTGGTTGGCCACACGCTGATACAATTTGTGTCGCTCTGTAGTGACTAATTTGCAGTCTCAGTAACAGTAAGCCGTCTGGACTTTGTAACCAGTATTTTTTATGATGTCCATTATATTTTTTGTCAAAGTTACTATATCATTGCTTAATAATACATTTTAAAGCAGAGTTGATATGAAAACAAAAAACAAGCTTGCCTGGCTAACTTCCAAGTAGGGAAGTAGTCAAAATTTTCCAAACTAGAATTTGTATTGCTAGGGAATAGCAGCATTCCTCACTCAGAAACACTCTTTGATTGGATGAGCAAGAAGACAAAAATGTAAATACAGGACAGAACTTTGAACCACTTAATGACATTCTCTCTCATTATGTTGCACATTGCTAACTGTCAATCACAACTTATTTCCTGAAGACACCACCACAACAGATTGTTTCGCCGCCAGAAAAAGCAGTCTATGGAGAAAAGACTGTTTTACCAATTAAATTCAAACATAGGTGACTTCTTACCACCGATGCAATTGTTAGCAAGACATTTGTAGTAAATGGGCTTTAACATCCAAAATACCAGTCTGGCCCTTTTTAAGTAGACATTAACAATCTACAGATATCTACAGAAGGGTGACAAATTAAAGAAAAAACCTGAACAAATGAGCAGAGAAACATAATTAATGCAGATGCTTCCATACAGGTGTACTGCATGATACAATTAAGCAATTAACATCCTGTCATGCTCTGTGGCACATATAAAAATGCTGAGCAGGCCCAGTTGACCTTGGTTTTTGTTTAAGATAGCTAGAGGAAAAGATCTAAGTGCCTTTGAAAGAGGGTTCATTATTTGGGCACAGATGGCAGGCGCTTCAGTCACAAAGACTGCTCAGCTGGCTAGTTTTATTAAAATGTCGTCTGCAATTAGATCTAGATAGACATCAGTAAATAGGATCGTAAATTGTGGTTGAAAGCACACATTCAATGACTGTGGTGCTCATATGTTAGTGGGATATGTAAGGAAAAACAGAAGAGAAACTCTTGCTCAGGTGACTGAGAATGTCAATGCAAGACGTGATCAAACTGTGTCAGCAGGAACAGTCGGTCGACAACTACACAGAACAGAATGTTATAATAGGGTTTCCGTGTATAAACCCCTTATTACAAAGATGAACGCACATTTGAGAGTTCAGTGGTGCAAAAACCATGGGCACTAGTCTACAGAGAAGTGAAAAAAGTGATTTGGCCAGATGAATCATCCCTCATATTCTCGACAAGTGCGCAAGTGCACGTACACCAAAAGAACGGTACAGGCCTGAATGTTTGACCCCTACAGCAAGAGGGTTTGGCTCTGTTAAGCTTTGGAGGGTATTTTCCTGGCATGGTTGGGGTCCACTTTTCCCCTTAGAGGGAAGAGTCACTGCAAATCAATACAAGGTTATTGATCACCTTTATCCTAAGAGGTAACATTTTTATAATGATGGGAGTGGTGTCTTCCAGGACAACAGTACCCCTATCCGCAGGACACAAGGGGTCCTCAAGTTTATGAATAATTCTGTGTATTGGAAATTCCCTTTTCTCTCACCATAGTATTCTTTATTCACTCTTTAAAATGTTCAGATTATATCAAAGTAAAACCAGCTTAATCATTACAGACAAAGATTTTAACTTGAAGGGAATGATCTTCAAAACCCATTGAGACCTTCATAGAAGAGTGTGCCACTTGTTACAAGCGGGGCAGAGCTGAACTGTCACATTTGGGTGCGAAGCATGGCGATGGTGTCCGCCCCCACCCTACCCAAGGCGCAAAGCCCTACCGGAAAATCCTAAAAGCATTGCTCAATAAAGGGCATGCTGTCACTTTGTGGCTAGACAGTGATCACAGCAAGTTTTTATAGTGTCCATTTTGTAAGCACATCTATATTGTGAAATGTTAATAGGCTACTGTTCAGGCTCAATATGATAAAACCTAGGCTATCAGTTGCATTAGTTTACCAACAAGTAACCAACTCCCTTGTTTTATCACTACCGCACAGTTACAATACAGTGTTGATCGCTGGGCGAGTGAGAGTGACCATTGCCACTGTCATTAGCATAAGGAGCATCATGGACGGGGTTGTCATTTGTGCACCCTCCCGCCCTGAGAAACTCAACTGAAGAAATTTGGTTGAGGGAACATTAGACAAAAGTTTTCTTGTGGTTTTCTTCCCTTTCTCTTCGCTTTTGTGCACCAGATTTATCCTGACACACGATGCCTGCCTGGCTTTTTGCAGGCAGGAAACATTACCCGGCGTAAGGATTTAGACGCGGTGACACAGAGGAAAAACCTGACTCCATTAACCCGTAATGTGGATGCCTGTGCGAATGCGGGTTTGCGTATACGTGTGTTGACTGGGGTCTGCAGAAATAGAGGGCGGAAAAACTTGTAACCCAGACAGCAAGACTATCAACCACTGATGCCAGGCAGACATTTTTCAGCTTTTCTTCATGGTGCAGAAACACAGTTTATAAGATACCTGCTTGGATAGAAGGTCGTCAGAGAACAATTAGATGAATGTCTAAATCCTTACACGGGCTAGACGACACAACGATGTCTGGTTTCACTCCCCATAGGAAAACAAAATCCAAGAAGAGATCTCATAATTGTTTCTTTCATTTCTCCTAGACACAAATGAGCTATTTTTAATACTAAGGCGAGACCAAAGGCTTTTTCTCCTACTTCTCAAATTCAATTCAGGAGAAACAACCACATATAATCTCATTTATGTCTTACTCTGATCAAAACAAGAGATCTTTAAATGATCTTAAATAAGCCTCATTTAAGTCTCCTGAACATGGGGCCATGAGATCAGAGAAAGAGCTCAAAGAAAACTCAGCTATGACTCCTAGGATCTCATGATTCTTCTCAAATATGTCTCAGTTTTATCATAGTGACCTCATGAGAAACAACCGCACCTCAATTCAATATCCATTCATCCCAATATCCTAAGTCTCAAACTCATCCTCTCATTATCTCATCTTTTCTCCTGAGGGGGTTTTAGGAGCAACAATTCAGATTGAAGTGATCTCAAAAAGATTTACAATTGAGATCTTATTACTTTCTTAAAGAAAGAAAGGACTATCCTGAGCAAAATATTTTTTCCTCTGGGTCATACTTTCGGTAGCCATCAAACAAAACCAACAGGACAGCCCTAGAGGGTTCAATAGAGTGTCACGCTTGGCACAACAAAGGAAGAGTCAGTTCATTTTTTTTTAAATAGAATACATTTCAATGTCAACTGTGATTAAAATAATAAATTTTATATTATATTATAAAAATATATTATCTCTTTTTTTTTAATGCAAACATATACAGTGTTACTTGCCAACATTCACTAAACAATGTTTTTTCATGAATTAGGCTGAAGTTGGTGTCTATGTCTGAGTGCTTGGGGGGGGGGGGGGGGGCTGTGGCTGCTCATATGGGTGCCACACCCACAGCTCCCTCGCTAATTCTGCTTTCTGATGGAGAATGGAGATGGTGGGGCAATCGGACTGAGCGTGACTGCCAGCTGTGGCCTTGTATAGCCTCTCGGTCAGAAGTGAACCTGAAGTGGATTAGTGGAAGCTCACATGCCAGGGCAGACCTTCAGCTCCTGTTTAGAACGGACATTTCACATCAAGAGAAAATTGTATGGGTTGCTAGGTGGTTTTTATCCCCAAAATTTAAGTGTCTCAAACTGTTGACACTTGTTCATGGCAGACCTGGATATGCAGAACATCTGCATGCATTGCAGAGCTGTGTGTAAATGAAACCATTTATAAATCAGTACGAGCAACCACATCCAAACACACACCTTTTTGTCTCCATTCTAGAGTAAAACATTAGGCTATGTTTATATATTCCTTTGCCACAGACAACACTGAACTTAATTTAGCATGATTTTTTTTTTTTTCAGAAGTGCAACCTAAACATGATTCTTTATTAGCCTAGCAAACTCTGCATTTATGGCTCTGGTAGGCTACTAGGCTACTTATGACGTACCTGCAGTGGACAAAGACTGGACCATGTAAGATGGAGAACTGCAAGTAAAGCAGTCAAACGGCGCATTTGTGCAGATATATATTATTTTTGTCGACAGATTCTTGGTCAAATTGCTCGTATTACCTAATTTACTGGAAATTGATTAATTACATTTGTGGCAATGAGCGTAGTCAATATCATCTCGAGTAAAATGCAACCACACTTGAGACCGTTTGTGTAAACTGGGATAGAATTGAAAAAAGAAAGAAAGAATAAATAAAATTAATCCAGGATATTACATCAATTTCTAAAATTGCACCAGAAATGATGTTTAAAGAATATATTAATTAGTTGAATTAGAGTACAACTGACATTGACATGAGGAAGGTGAATTCAATTTTAGCCATTTCTTTAAATCAGAAAATAATCACCAAAAGTGAAGTTATATAATAAAACTTGAAATAGATGACATAATATATCAGGGCCCAAATTAAATTTCAACCCTCGCTATGCTATCAATTTTCTGTAAAGGCCTAAATTAAAGAGAAAAAGAAAATGTTATGCCATTAATTAAATCTGTTGAACATGATTTAATTAGTGGCAAAGAACCGATTTCGTGTGAAGCAAGACGCCCTTTCTGTCTGAGAAAATCAGGCCATAGATTGTGTTCTCTGGCTTCAGGGGGTTCCCATGGTATGAAAGAGTGGATTCTGTTATCACAAAACTGTGTCCATAATATGTGTCCAATTCAGGTATGTTCCCAGGTTGGGTGTTTAAATGCTTGTATGTGTTGAAGATGGGTATGTGGGTGTATTTGCTCTGAGGCTGATTTGATTAATATTTGTAACCAATGCATGGGCTATGACAGGAGGATATGAAAAGCATAACAAAGTATAATATCATAATTAGAGGGGCCATCACCTTCGACACATACAGGGGAAAGTGTAACATGCAAACAGATATGATAGGGGAAATCTAAACAGCAAATAATGTGAAAACAAGGAAGCAAGATTCTTGGATGAGTAGCACCTTTACCTGCCAGGAATGAAGGTGCCATTGGTGTCAGTGATCAATTACATGACATTACATTACAGGCATTTAGCAGACGCTATTATCCAGAGCAACTTACACTGTATCCAGTTATACAGCTAGATGTATACTGGAGCAATGCAGGTTAAGTACCTTGCTCAAGGGTACAACGATAGTGCCCTACTGGGGAATCGAACATGTGACCTTTAGGTTACACGACCAACTCCTTAGCCATTATACTACACTGCTTCCTACATGAATGCCTGGCAGCAGTTGATCGTCTTGCTTTCCGGGGTACAAGTCTTGCCACTATTTCAGCTCACCCCAGTCAATGCATGTATACGCAAGCCTGTATTTGCACAAACATGCGCATTACATGCTAATGGAGTCAGATAAACTTGTTTTCCTCCCTGTCACTAATTTTAAATCCTTCCAAGTAATTTACCCTTATAATTGTAAGTTTCAGCATGTAAGTTTTGAATAAAAATATAAAATGGATAAAAACAGTAGCAATTGTCCTTGGGTGTAATAACCTTTGCAAAGCACGATAAATCTGTAAAAAAATTAAAAAATGTAAAAAAAGACGTGGATTGGGATGAGAATCCATATCATGGGCCAGCTTTCATTTTCAGGAGTACTGGGGGAATTTTGACATTGCCTTTCCTGATGGCCTTTAACATGATAGTCTGTACTGATTGCATCACGATTTGTGCTTCCCTAAGCTCTCTATAGTTCAGCTTCTACGTCATACCTTAAAACCAGAACGCCCACCAGATGTCACTTTAATGTCTGCAGGGGTTTTCATCATCGCTGCCTACTGTTCCTCCTACACACCTCACACATCCAACATGGGAGTTGGCACTGCCTAAGTCAGTTCAGAGTCTTGGGAATCGTTCTTCCCGCCCCCTTCTCCCAGCAGGGAACCCCTGTGATCCTGCTCAGTTGCATCAGCTTTGGCACGGCCAGCCAGATGTTCCGCCCCCACTTAAAACTTGCGATTTTCGCAGTCACTCTAGGGTGAACAAGGCATGTATACGCAAGCCTGTATTTGCACAAACATGCGCATTACATGCTAATGGAGTCAGATAAACTTGTTTTCCTCCCTGTCACTAATTTTAAATCCTTCCAAGTAATTTACCCTTATAATTGTAAGTTTCAGCATGTAAGTTTTGAATAAAAATATAAAATGGATAAAAACAGTAGCAATTGTCCTAGGGTGTAATAACCTTTGCAAAGCACGATAAATCTGTAAAAAAATTTTAAAATGTAAAAAAAGACGTGGATTGGGATGAGAATCCATATCATGGGCCAGCTTTCATTTTCAGGAGTACTGGGGGAATTTTGACATTGCCTTTCCTGATGGCCTTTAACATGATAGTCTGTACTGATTGCATCACGATTTGTGCTTCCCTAAGCTCTCTATAGTTCAGCTTCTACGTCATACCTTAAAACCAGAACGCCCACCAGATGTCACTTTAATGTCTGCAGGGGTTTTCATCATCGCTGCCTACTGTTCCTCCTACACACCTCACACATCCAACATGGGTGTTGGCACTGCCTGAGTCAGTTCAGAGTCTTGGGAATCGTTCTTCCCGCCCCCTTCTCCCAGCAGGGAACCCCCGTGATCCTGCTCAGTTGCATCAGCTTTGGCACGGCCAGCCAGATGTTCCGCCCCCACTTAAAACTTTTTTTTCGCAGTCACTCTAGGGTGAACAAGGCAGCCAATCAGCCGGGTCTGGTTTTCCAGCTCCACCTCAAACCTCACGGTTACTCCCCTCCACCTCTCAGATCACTATTTTGTGTTCTTTTTTTCCCCCTTCCTCCCCACTGAAATTCTCTCTGTCCCGCTCTGCCACAACTTCCATGATCTATTACCTGAGAGCAGACAGCCAACCCTCCATTTGTGTTATTATTATTATTATTATTATTATTGTTATTATTGTTATTATTATTATTATTATTATTATTTGCGGTATTCAGACAGGTGGCAAAGAGGATAACAGAAGGGATCACAGCTCCAAAGTTACAATGGTGGGATTGCGCCCCCCCCCCCCCCCCCCCCATTTGGGGGGACTCTCTGACCTGGCCTATGCTCACTGTGTGAACTGGTCTTAACATGTTCATGGCTATGAACATCTGTTGCAAAATGAGTATTCTACCTTATTGGACCTGTGTTCTGTAATTGTTCCAATGACCTTCGGAATGCACTTATTGTACGTCACTTTGGATGAAACCATCTGCCAAATAAATGATATGTAAACTCAACTCCATCCAACACCTTTGGAATCAATTGGAAAGCCAACTAGCCAGGCCTAATGGCTCAGTCAGTGCCTGACCTCACTAATGCTTTTCTGACTGAATGTAAGCAAATCCCCGCAGCAACGCTCCAACACCTAGTATAAAGCCTTGTAGAGGGTGTTACAGCAAAAAAGGTGGACCAACTCCATATTAATCCAGTGGTTTATTAATGATCTCACCAAAAACTCCCAACAAGGAAACAATTTCACCAATATTTGTATTTTTCTAAAGAAATGCTCCTTAGTTATTTTTAATGCATTTACACTCCTCCTTTTCCTTCCTGTTTATTAACCAATTTCACCATCAATATTGAGATATGTATTGTGTATCACACAAAAAATATGAAATAAAAACATGAGATTATTTGGGAATACTGACCCCAACTAATCCTGCTCTTTCAAAAGACCCATCTATGATGCCCTTAGTTTGATATCTTAAAAATCAGCACTTTCCAAGCAGAGCTACCCATATTACTGTACTGGAGCTTTAGGCCCTGAGGAAAGAATGCCCCCTACTGGCATTATATTATATTACATTGTAATGTACTAGCCCACTACCTGCAGTTTAGTTTTCTCAGGATGTCACATCTAACAAGTAACCAAGGCCAGGCCTGCTTAGTTTCAGCAGTACGCCATAACAAGGGCATGGTGTGGTAAAGAAACAACTTGGCAACAACTTTTCTTTTTTCTTTTTGCATTGGGTTTGAATGCATCGTTTTAAACTGTATGTTCACACAGTGCTTTGCCTTGCTGTGCAGCATCAGGGCCTCATCTTTTCAGACAACGGGTTAAATCGCTTTGCACTGGTATTATGAAATCAACCTGGTAACCCGAGACAAACGCTCGGTGGCAGGAGTATATCTGTGGCTTTAATGTGCATATCTTGCAGTACGAAGAGGGCATAAAATGACTGTTCTGGGTAGCCTATCTCACAAGCTCCAAATATCCAAGAATGTTTTGACCACTCTTGAGCACGCGGGGGGCTGATCCTTAAAATGGCAGGAGGCTTGGATCTGCAATACGCAACAGAAAGCCAGGAAGTTGCAAAATGCCATGCTGTCATCTACGCCGTGCATTTTGCAATAGGTCGTTTTATTTTCATATTCTTACTCTGAAAGGAGAACATTCTATGCGTGGATGTAAAACCAAGGATAGACGTAGTTTCACCCTTGGGTCTATGAAGCAATCGAGAATAAGGGGGAAGTGGGGCACTGAAACTGGACTTCTTTGTGAAACTGTGTACTGTACCGCACCACCTGACTAGATCTCTTTTGCCTCCTCCTTTTATTAATAAACTCAAAACCGGAGGAACAACTGCAGGAACTTGCAGAGACTAGGCAGAAACTTGCACTTGGCAAGTTTTTCTGTGCGTGACTGGACTTGGCTCAGCATAAAAAGGCGGGGAGATGTTGCATCAGAGGGAAACGGTGACGTTTTACTAATGCTGGCGTTGACGGTTCCAACGTGAAGGGACCCCAACATCTTGAACTGCTTCCATATGTTAGGACAGAGCTGAGGGCCGTATCTGTTTTTGTTTTAGCTGTGGCATTTATACTGCCTTCAGAAAGTATTCACACTTTTTACACATTTTGTTACATTACAGCCTTATTCTAAAATTTATTAGATTAATTTTTATTCTCATTAATTTACACACAATACACCCTAATGACAAAGTGCAAACAGGTTTTTAGAAATTTTTGCAAATGTATTTTTTTAAAGAACTGAAATTATTATACATTTACATAAGTATTCAGACCCTTTGCTATGACACACAAAATTGAGCTCAGGTGCATCCTGTTTCCATTGATCATACTTGAGATGTTTCTTGATTGGAGTCCACCTGTGGTAAATTCAATTGATTGGACATAATTTGGAAAGGCACACACCTGTCTATATAAGGTCCCACAGTTGCCAGTGCACGTCAGAGCAAAAACCAACCTATTAAATCAAAGGAATTGTCTGTAGACCTCTGAGATAGGATTCTGTCAAGGTATAGATCTGGGGAAGGGTACAAAAAAATTGCGCAGCATTGAAGGTCCCGAAGAACACAGTGGCCTCCATCACTCTTAAATGGAAGAAGTTTGGAACTACCAGGACTCTTCCTAGAGCTGGCAGCCTGGCCAAACTGAGCAATCGGGGGAGAAGGGCCTTGGTCAAGGAGGTGACCAAGAACCCAATGGTCATTCCCATTTTTCCACACTTAGCTAAGTGTGCTTGGGTATTTACACACTTTGGCGCAGGAATTTAAAAAAAAAATTGAGACTTTTTGTCCCATACAATAATTAATTGTAGTCACACTACTATTAATAGCTAGTACTGTGCATAGCTTGATATGGGCTTGCTAACTACAGACATATTAACCAAGCTTGCTAATGTTATATTCACATTAACAATACCATCATGATGCTATGATGCAGTTGAGGTCAAATGTTTACATACACCTAGGTTAAAGTCAATTCAAACTACTTCCCTAGCCAGTTTTTTGTTTCAACACGAGTCCACTAGGTGGCATTCAGAAACATTGGAAGCGTATGGTGGACTAGCTTGTCTTTTTAATGGCGTACTATACAGGATTTTTAAGCCTGTCTTTACAATCAAACAAGTCTCCTCCTCCGTCCCCCACCCACTTAAGTCAAGTAAGTTTCCCCACCTGACGTATAGCTGGACAGCCAGATTTATGGTTAGTACCATGAAATGGGCGACCGTGTCGACAGTAAGAAGGCATATTCGATTATTGCTTAATTAATTCAATTTCGTTTAACATAATAGTGGTTTTATCGTTGGAACTTTAAATTATAAAATGTAAGACTCCAGCGAAAGGCCTTATTGTAGCCAGTTACACGTCCAACAGAAAACAAGCCAACTCTGCGTTGCTTTTAATCCCATTTGCGAACAACAACTGACCGCCGAGGAAAAGTAATTCCATTATTAACTCTACCTCTGGAACAAGCCAGTTCTTGTTTCGCTGTATACAGCTACACCCATCCCTCCCCACACAGAAAACTGCGCCACACCCAGAAAGAAGCTGTGGTATTTCAGGAAGCAGGATTACTGAGTTAGCAAAGTAAAGCTCGGAACAGGTCTTTTTACTGCAGTCCATGCTACAGATTTCTAAGGTTCCAGGTTTTACTCAGCGCAGTTACCCAGCTAAACTCAGTAATCCTGCTTCGTGACAGGGCCCCGAACACATTTTAGAACAAATACATGTAAACATTCACGAATTCGGCGAACGTTATTTTCAAACAGTTTCAAGGTTGCAAAACAATATCAAATTTCAACTTGCATATTGTATGCCTTTTATAATAAACAAAAAATAAACAAATTCTCAACATACTGATGCATTTTTGTTCTTATTTAGAATATTGAATCCGTAGAAATAAAGTGAAGTGTTCACGTGGCCAGATGATTACGGGAGATGAGAACATTCTATAATAATGCTGTCGCAACAATTGGGCCAGTGGTGAATAATAAATAAATGAATAATAAATAAAGGAAATCAAGGAGCTTTTAACTGACAGTATAAGAAGTGATTTGTTGGCCTATCACCTGTGTTGTCTTGGCCAGTATTCTATTTATGGGATCATCTACAGTTTAATAAAATTCGTGTTTGCTATACTCAGCATAGGGATAGTATCTGTGTGTTCTGTTTTGCTTTGATGCATTTCAGTTCTCCTTGTGTTTATAGGTATTTAAAATATTAATTTAATTTAAAAATATTTATCATATGGACTTGGCAAAGTGAACTCCTGGAATATGACAATTGTTTATGTTATTTCTACGGATTTAACATTAATCCCGCTAGTTAATTACGTGAGTTCAAAACTATATCAATCCCATTCAAATAATCACATGTAGCCGACTGACGGCGATGAGTGGGTAGGCTGCGCCTTATCCTTACGCCGAGAATCCTACAATTTACAGTTTTCACTCGCTATATCGGCGTCTCACATTTTCTGCTCACTCATGTGATTCAATGCGCTGCCACTCCCACATTACTAAGATTCGCCCTGTGAGTCCTGGTTTGGAATACAACAACCAATATCTTGGGATCCGGCGGGACTTTCCAGACGGTTAATCAGTGCAACAGCGAGGACAACGCGGCGAAAACACACCGATTGTGCGTAGGTGGTACTAAAAATAGATTATGGTTCGACACGGGTATAAATTGTGCTTATATGAATGGAGTGGGATACAAACGGCACGAGACCCCACTGTTTCTGTTCCTCTAAACTTCAAGCGTTTTGCTGGTTACGCGGGAACTTAACATTGGAACATGGTGCGAGTTTACAGCGAGAGCAACGGGATCCAGTGCGAAGAGGGGGAGATAAACGGACTTCAGTCGGGAGACAACGTCGCTGTCCTGATACTCCTCGACCACTGTAGGGCAGCGAGGCGACAGGAGTGCCTCTCGCGTCTCGCCATGGCTTTCCTACTGATATCAAGTTTAGCTGTTTTCTTCTTTTTTCGGATGACTCCTCAGGTAAATGTTGAATGGCAGTGTGGTGGCACTGGAATCTTAAGACAGGCTTAAGATCATACAGGTGTTGAAACGACAATGCCATGAGGTACGGACTAGCGTCTGCCAGAAGCCGTGGTTATTGAAGCGGTTTGGAACCGTCAGTCATTTGACAGAGGCGCACGGCAGAGTTGACCATTTGCTTTAGAAACCAGGCAGGTCAACCTGAGCTGGCAATGTATAATGTTTTTCTAAAAAAAAGAAAGTTTTTGAATCAATAAGCTCAAATGCAGGTTATTATGAAAAACTTTATTGTACTTTACTGTAATTTGATCTCAGTTCAAGAAAAGATCTTCTTGGCACAACAAGGTAGCAACAGACCTACGTTGAGCATAAATAAATACTTAATACTATGATAATTTGTCTTAAATATTAATAACAAAAGTAAATAGAATATAGAAAAAGTTAAATCATTTTGGTCTATATGTGAGGCTTAGGCTTGAGTTAGGCTTGAATTGTCATTTATTGCCTACCTTGGAAAATGGTATCAGAATTTTCCTTCTTGGATATTAAGGAAACATCCTGAGGATTTCATAAATGTTTAATATGTTGTATTATAATTTGTCCTGGTGGCGACAGAGGTTGTGGAATACGAATTGGCAAAAAGGTGTCCATTAATACCTGAATTCACCTGCTAGTTTATGCTCTTTAAAATCTAGCTTTTGTCACTTTTTTGTCTTTTTTCAGCATGTGGATTCTCCTCGGGAATACGGTAGGTATTATTTATTATTTTCAAAAATAGTAGTGACGAAGTAGCAATTTATATAACTCCTTATTGCTGAAAGGGTATGCACCTGAAAATAAACTATTTGTGGAACCTGAAGAGTTGAATGCAAACGGCAACCTACACAGTGTTTACGTTAAAGGGAAAGAAAGCAGTAAAACTTAATTAAATATATGATTTCAGGAGCCTTAAATGACAAATGATTGGATGTAACAAAAATAGGCATACCCGGCGGGTCCCCAGGAGGAAATTTGGAAACCACTGGTGGAGAGTACATTGCAGAACTACTTGCTTGATTGACCGAAGGCCTTCGCACATGGACACAATACAACTAAAGAGACACAGGGCTATACCGAAAAACTTGAATTTCAAATAATGTTGCACACTCAATGCCCTCACTCCCCCCCCCAACCCATCTCATGTTGTTTCCCATGCATACATAGAGCATGAGATTAGTGTGTTAATTTTGTTTTTCTTTACTTCACAGGTTTTTCACAGTTTCGCCAACAACGTGACAACCCGCATGCACACCTGACAGGTATGGCTCTGTTATTAATGATCCAATTCACGCAAAGCCAGTGGCTACATCGAGTTAAGTAGGCTGAAGTTTGCCTGCTATGTCATGCTGCAAAAATCAGATTTGAATTTGGAAGGCAGCCCTTCGCTGGTGTTCCCAGTTCAAATCTAATTTTTGCAGCATGACGTAGCAGGCGAGCTTTCACCTACTGAACTCAATAATAATAATAATATTTTTATATTCGTAATTCGTTGTATGACTGTCTGTGACTGAGTGTTTCTACACATGCCTGTGTGTGAGGAGTGGAGTGAGAGGAAGGAAGGAAATTGTTTAGATTAGTGTGCACAATTATGTAAAATATATACAGTGTACATTTTAATAACGATGCTTGTTATAAATGGAAAATGTGATTAGTTATAATAGCAGCAGCAGAACTAGACCTAGAGGTGAATGCTCGGACCATGCAACTAAGAGCAGGAGTGACTGCTCACACGTCACACTCAATATCTAAAGATGACATGAAGGGCATTATGTTGAAGTTTAATTCCACTGGCAAATGCTACCTTCTTAATTCAAATCTGCGTTATCAGGTGAATCTTTCAATGTGAGCACGTGGGCAACATGCCTTAAACTTGCTGTTTTTGATCATTTCTCTTAAACATGCAGCTGTTGAGTAGCTTGTGGTCGTGGTGCAGCTAACTAGCCTTGCTGCGAGCAGTTAAGTCCGCGATAACCAATGTGGAAAAATGGAAAATCGGAGGGAATAGTAATTGGCTCTACCAACTGATTAATACAACTATGCTGTTATTACTGCAATGGCGTACTCAAAAATGAACGCCCCTATGCAATCAAAAATTTTTATTCTATTTAAAGTAATGATATGTAAAGTTATGTTTTCTAAGTTCATAAACAGGAGAATAATAGAAATTTCCTATTGATGTAAAACTTTTAGTTTCTAAACACAGCGGCTGGAGCTCTGACGCGTTATGTGTCCATTATGTGTAGACATATTCACTGTAAGTTTACTTCTGATTGGCAGCCCACTAAATCTTGATACTGCTGATTTGTTAAAGGGTCAATGCCGTGCTACACAATAAACATGGTCTCTGAATAACAATACAAAAATCCACTGAACAGCATGAGAACTTTGTTGCTTTCAAGATTAAAAAAAAGATAAAAATCGTACCCTTGTGCTACTGTGTGGCCTACTTTAAGGCTGAAAATAGTAACTGTCATGGGAACACCTGGTACCGCAGTAACTTGAGAGGAAGAATTTTTTTAATTGCCTACTTTTCCCTGTACTCAAACCTGCATCTCCAGTTTCCTTCACATTATGTCAGTACCTTGTTGTGGGGTTTCCTGTTATTAAACTGAATGTGTGCTTTTCTAAGGTGTCATGGGAATGCACAATAGGTTCATAAAAGGGCTGATCAGACTCACTTGCTGCGCATTAAAACTGTGGATGTCCTTCCCTGTCAATTCACCTGGTTGTTTTTTTTTTTTTTTGTCAGTTCTGGCCCCTGCTGCTCTTTGCGCAACAACCAAAACGAACACCCTGGCATGGGAACCGAAGGACGGGCTGGCACACACCGACAGTTTCCACTATGACAATAAGAAGCAGGCCCTCGTCATCCAGTCGACGGGGTTTTACGTCGTCTACCTGCAGATCACCTTCAGGAAACCAGAGGAACCCGACGTCTGCGATCCCAAGCGCAGACCTATCCTCCTGACGGCCGAGGTGTATGCCGGAATCCCCGGCTACACCGAGTCCACCCTCATGACTCTCTACGAGTCCATGCCCTGCAGCGGACTGTACCGTAAGTCTGTGTTCACCTCTGGCATTTACCTGTTGGAATCCAACACCGAGCTTAGTGTGAACGTCAGTCATATCGACCTGGTTGACAGGTACAGTGAAACGAAAACATACTTTGGGGCATTTTTTTTTGATGTGGAAAAACAATAAATGCTGAAAAATGGTATGGTCTTTTGGGTAGGAAATCTACAATAATACTATCTGTGCTTGAATTATTCTGGTTAGTTTTTATTATTATTATTATTATTATTATTATTGTTATTATTATTATTATTATTATTGTTGTTTATTTTTGTTATTATTGTTGTTCTTGTTCTTATTATTATTATTATTATTATTGTGTGTTTTTAATGTATGATTAAACTGCTAATTTGAGAATTCACTGTATTTTCCAAATGGAAATGTATACCATAGAACCTCAGAGATAGGAACCTCTAGATTCAGTCACTGTTAATCCAGTATATGAAATTGCAAGTAAAGTTGTCTAAAATGTCTCCTAATGTTCCGTGAATTTTCGTCCCATTTTCTCTCATCTTCACTTGGGGATTCAAAGATATTCCAAAGGAATGACATTTATATAATGAATTTTTCAGTGGCTTTTTAAATTTGGTTTTTAAGAATATGGTAATTACCTATGTAAAATGAACTTCTTTACCTGGATCTGAAAGAAGACCGGTGTGTTTTACATTAAAATTTCACTTACATGCTATTACTGTGTAACTGTATACTATTTCTCAGTGTGGAAGGATGCCACAATTTATGCAGAGTAATTGAATAAATACATTCAAATTTCACATGCTGTCTTGCCTTGTTACTTTCATGTTGGAAGTTTTGCTTTATTAATGAAATTTTTGAGGGTATACATAATGGATGAATGGATGAAATTAATGATCACAAAAATATGATCAATAAGGTTTTATTTGGTTGTTAGAGAAGCTTGGCTTTCTACACTGAGCTTCAATAGGCAGAAGTGCACTCAGCATGCACGATTGCTATGCAAAATAATGTGGGGAACTCAGCTGTGTCAGGCCACTAAATATGTCAAATTCAAAAAGATGTAAAAGAGTAATGAAGCTTTATTGTGATCCTGCCTTTGCCTCGAAGCAAGGAAGTACTGAACCCCGGCTGAGGGCCCCTGTGTGTGGAGTTTGCATGTTCTCCACACTGTGTGTGGAGTTTGCATGTTCTCCCTGTGCTCCTGTGGACACAATAAGACGCTGAAGACGAAGATGCTTCTGCCCTCAGCAGGCACAGTAAGAGGCCGTCTCCAGTCTCCTCCCGTGCTTCACATCCTTGCCTCATCCTGGCAATCATTGTTCCACAAACTGCTACACATAATGAAATTGGCCAGTGAAGTTTTCTTTGGTTGTCAGGTCAGCTTGGTTTTCAACCCAGGGATTCAGTGGGCCACAAGCTATTTTACACTCAACATGCGCAAGCGAGGTTGTTTCCCATTATTTCCTAAGCTTTACTCTCTGGCCCCTTTTACCCGCTCCAGTCCCCATGTACATTCCATGATCATTTCAGGTAGGCTCAGGATGTAGGTAGCGCCCCTGCACACTCTTACATTCATGTCTGAGACGAGGTGAGTCATCCACAAAGAATGAATAAAGACCTGGATGCATCCTTGCTGACTATATAGCCTATTTTCCCATTCTTTTTACCCAGGCTGTAAATAACCTCCTCATTTCCAATTTTTGAGCAATCCTGTGTTCACTGGAAGAGCATAGTCATGGTTTCTGTGGTAAAGGTTTTAGTCACATATTGGTAGATAGGCCAATGTAAATTTCGAAAGTGATGGCATCACTCTGAAGTGAGAATTTGTCTGACAATATAGAAATTTGTTCACTGGAATCCCAACCTGGTTGTCATTTAGCTACTCCTATGTCCAAGAGAATTTCACTTCTGAATGACAATCAATCAAAATATTAGGTAAGCCATAACACAGTTTTGAAATGCCTGAAACAGACATTTTGTTTATCATAATTGCCTCACACACTCAAATTCTCTTGGACACTGAAATCCACATTCACTTGCAAGGGAAGCCATGCATAGAATGACGTTGAGAGATGACGTCATGTTGAGGAAGCGAGGATTAAACAGAATATGTTTATTTTCTGGACCGAGCTGTTTTAACAGAGCATTACCCCAGGACAGCTTTCAGCATGCTAAATACTGAATACAAGAGTTATTGTGTGCTAAAACAGCTGGTTCAGAAAATACATTTTGATAAGCAAGGACAAATTAAAAATATGCTTATTTTATGAATCCAGCGGTTCCAATAGTTTAATGCCCTTGTTAAAATGTTCAGCACTCCGAATACTGAACACAAGTGATATTGTGTGCTAGAACCCCTCACTTCACTTACATAAAAAATATATTTCATGTGATTTAATTTAATAATTAGTTTTAGAAATGAAATATTATCAATGAAATCGCCAAATTCATTAACAGGTCAGTCTACAGTAGACTAGTAGAATCAAAAAACAAGTCAAAACAAATTATATATCAGATCTTAAATTAAATAATAGAATTCAATAAGAAGCAGTCAATTAGCATAATGAATTAAAATCATACATTCTTTGTTGAATCCAGGCTTACTACTTATAAATCACAAAACAGAAGACATTAAACAAAACATTAAGCAATTAATTTGAGAATACCAGGAGAGAGAGAGAGAGAGAGAGAGAGAGAGAGAGAGTGACTGATAAGCCAGATTGATGGTTTTTGCTTGAAACTGGAATTGGTTCTAAAAAAATGGAGATTTCAACTTTCAGGCCTCAACACTTTTAAACATTTAAACACTAGATAAAAATATATTCAATTTAATCCTCACTTTCCTGAGAGATTGGAGGTTCCACCGAGATAAGATTTTGAGCAGACTGGTGAACTATATAAATTATACAATCTCTTCTGAAATTAAGTCTTTAAATTAAGTTGTAACCAGACATGGACCAGTTGCAAAGGAGAGAAATTAGGGAGGTGCCAGTAAATGTAAGGGGAGGTTCGCACTGAGTGTGTAGATGTTGATACAGAAATCGGAACTTATTTCGTCAACAGGACCCAGGCTTTGATGAAAGTTTGGATGCCATAAATTAGCTCAAGAGGACACAGTTTGGAAAGCTTCATTCCCTTTCCCATTTTATATAGGTCGCTTTGTAACCAAATGTGGAAGTTCCTTTTTTCCTTTCATTCTGAGTAACTACCTCGACAAATACCCCCATCGCCATGGACTCCACTGCATGCAAGCACAAATGTAGAGAGACTGGGAGCCTCCGTTTTTTCCCCGTGGAATTCATGGGAATATAGACAGAGTCGTTTTTCCAGGACATCATCAACGCCGTGATGTGAGCCAGCCAAAAGAGGTTCCTTTTGATCCATTGCAGTCAGCCCCTGCTATCCACTCCGCCCAGATCAAGGACACTGTCCCACCCCCCTGTGGTCTCCCCCTCTTCTCTTGCTGAATCTGGGGAATCTCTGGTGGCTGCGCAGGCAGAAGTGGTTCACTGTGTGGACTTGCCTGTAATATCCCCTGTGGGGGACCCAGCTCTGTCCCCGTCAGCCTTTCTTCTGTTTCTTCTGCAGGTTTTGGGTGAACTATTAGGCAGCTGCTCCGCATAAAAGGGACAGCTCCGTAGGATTCAGTACAAAGTCCCATAGCGAGAGCATGGCAATTTCCCTTCTTGCGGCTCCAAGGACACAGGAGGAGAAGGATTTATTGTCACCCACACCCTTCCGCACAGTGACTGTTGAAGTGGGGAGAGGAAGCTCTGAGGAGTTGACAGGCTTGGATATTTCCATGGACACCACCTCCGACAAAAGTAGTCCTCACCCCGCTTCTGGGAAGCCGCAGAGCAGGGCTCTCACAGAGAGAGGGCACCTCCGAAGGTCTTGCTCCTCTGTCAGAACAGAAGGGGATGGAACAGGAAATCAACCCATCAGGCCCCAGCCAGTGTTTTGCTTGCCCTCAAAAGCACGGTCTACACAGTGCAGTTGGAGCCCCAGCTTCCCACTCTCTGATCTCCCCACCACCAAGTTATCACACCTCCAGTTCTCATCCATGCACGTCATCCGTGAGACCAACTTTCTGACATCTGAAGTGGCCGGTCAGCGATAGAGCTGGATGCCTTCCAGGGACCGCCAATCCCTGTGCCCAGAGAGGGAGCTGATGTTATTACTGGCTTTGACCCCATGACAGAGCTGAGACTGTGGGTAACACTGGGCCACCCGACAGAAAATCATTTTTATTTGTACAACACACTTGTACAACAAACATGTTGCCTGGCTTAGAGTCGAATCCCTTTTTTTGTTAAAATGAGCAACAAAAGTACAGCCAGTGCGTGGCATTTCATACACTGACACAGCGTGTGGCATTCTACATGCTAACACTCTGCGTGGAGAGTGTGGAGTAAAATTGACCGTATGTCCCCCGAGAGATTACTCTGGTATGCGTACATAATTACACGTCTTTACTGAGTCCCTCTACAAACAGAGACCGAGGGACAGACGTCACTGCAACCATTCATTTCTATGAACTTTACGGAAATGCAAACACCTGACCAATTTCTGCTAAAACGGGCTCTGACTAGGCTCAACACAAACAGAGACCGAGGGACAGACGTCACAGCACCAGTCAAAACCAACTCAAATAACTCCCCCACAAGTTTTGGGAAAATTCCAGAACCCGCCTTTCTTTTAACTGTATAAAGTGAATGGCTTTTCAACTGTTCTGAGAGCTTTCATACAGACGTGTTGTGGCGCTGTGTGGATTCTCCTTTTCAGCCGAATAAAGGTATCTGAACTGAATATTGTGTGTAAGTCTGTTGGACTTACTGTTGGATCGACCGGGGGAAATTAAGGTAATTTCGGTGTGAAATTAATGTCCGTAAAGAACAACTGAGCTGCTATGCTAATGTATGTCAGTTTTCTGTTGGTAAAAAAAAAAGGCAGATCGATAAGGAAATTAGCGAAAAAGAAGAAAAAAACATTGACAGCAGTAAGAACAGCAAAGTGCATAAACATCTGCCTGACTGGTGAAAATGACACATCTGTGTGACCATAGCCACATACACACAATCCAAATGAAATATCAAAGTAATAAACTTGCAAACTTATTATTATTATTATTATTATTATTATTATTATTTCAAATTTTCAAAGATTCTTTTTTTACTATTGTTTAAATCACAGTCCGGTTTTCCCAAGTTGCAGCTCAGCATCTATGTTTAGAAAACGACTACGGTGCATGTGATTTATTACTTCTTTTTCTGTGTGAGAGTGTGGAGTAAAATTGTCCCCTGAGAGATTACTCTGGTACGTGTACATAATTACACATCCTTATTGATTCCCTCTACAAACAGAGACCGAGGGACAGACGTCACAGCACCAGCCAAAACCAACGCAAATAACTCCCCCACAAAAAGTGGCAGCTATTAAAGTATTAATAGCACACACATTATTGTCCGTTTCTTCTTCCAGATTAGCAGAATGAAAAACAGCAGGAAATTGTGGTGTGATATAGTTAAGAAAACCTACCGGACACAGCTATGTCTTCCCCCGGAACATGCCAGAAGTTAAACATAGAAATGGAAAAACAATATGCTGCATTGCTGAGCTAATACATTGTGAAAACTAAACAGCCAGGAGGCTAGGCAGACGAAGGCCGGTGTTTTGATTGATGTGGCAGGCCCGCTGTGGGCAGACAAACAGCCATATGGACAGATTAAAGACATGCTCAGACTGACTGAACTGAATTCACCAAGCTGCATCACATGAAGACACGCTTCAGCAGACCTGTGGACACTGCAACCATTCATTTCTATGAACTTTACGGAAATGCAAACACCTGACCAATTTCTGCTAAAACTGGCTCTGACTAGGCTCAACACTAGCTCCCTGGAAAGTTCCCTCGCAGAACCTCAAACATCTTGCCCTCTGAGAGCAACCAATCATGTGCCTCCATACTCAGGCATGGTGTGCATCATGCGCAGGAAGTGTTAATGCGCAGTTCACATGCATGCAACTGCTGTTCCATCACACCTGAAATCCTACAGCCCACCTACACAGTATCCAGGAGCTGTGGTGGAGTGCTAGAGGTCGTACAGTAGAATAAAATTCACAGTTGGTTGAGGTGGTCACTGTTATGATTCTCTCTAACCAGAGCCAAAGCATGTAGGATACTGTCTACTTGCAAAAACTGATACCTGAGAGTCAGGTAATTCATCTTGCCCGGTAAGGACAGAGGTTTAGGTGGCAATACTTGTCTTGTCCCTGGTGCAGTCGGTACTAGATCTCAGAATCTCATGTAGATGGACACACAGACATGCCAAAACACAGACAGACAGACAGATCCAATTTTAGCTAGATCCAGACACAGAGATACAGGCCGATAGCCAGACAGACAGACATCCAGACAGATATAAACACAAAAAATAAAATACAGATGACAAATGACAGCCTGCCAGCTAGACCAAAACATGGGTGGAATGCAGTGTATCTGGGGTGTGGAGGTGACTCATATTTACCAGCACTAATTTGTTTCTCCCACGGGATTTTTGTCTGTACCCTCGAATGTTCGAAATTTGATTTGATAGAATGTCTGAAAGGATGTGAGGGGGAGTTCATTTAATGTGGCTGTACAGCAAATCGGTTAAGGAACAGATGTTCCTCTGACAAACTGGAAAAAAACAACACTTAAAGCCAGTTCGTATTCCAGCGATAGAGTGTCCCTGTGACCGACAACGTGCGCTGGATGTCGCTGGTCGCAGTGACATTTGCTTAATACTTTGAGCAACTGTTGCCCCGTGGTCCCTGAGGATGCCACTCGAACATAAAATACACTGAACTTAGTTATTAACCTGTAGGCCGTTTGCTAGCACATTAGCTAACAGTCACACAGTTACTGACCCACAGATTCATACAGTCCCGTTTGTACTGCAGTGCAACGTGTACTCTTTGAAAGAGGTATGCTGCCGGTCTCAAACCCTGACCTTCATCACCCACTCTTGCACAACAAGAGATTTTATGATGTCACTGAGCTAAAGAGGGAATGGGAGGGAACAAATCACAGTTTTATTGCTTTTCTATGAATGAACCCACATATAGGTTCACCCACTTGTTCTGACACAACTCATCAACATAAGCACCTGGGTAAGAGTGTTTGCTAAAGACCTGAAATCTAATATCACAGATTTTATCAGTCACTTTCCCACCCTCAGTCAGCCTTCTCCCACCTTCAGATGGGTACAGTCAGGTGGAAGGTATGCAGTACTGTAGGAACATGCCCTCCAGTCCGCATTCTCAGTTCACCTTCCACACCACAAAGGAATAAAATGTTAAAAGTAAAAAGTCAAAGTAAAACGATTTTAAAAATCAGCACTAAAGAAGTCACAAAAGTCACGTTATTAACAATACGACACAACGAATACAGAACTCAACGCGCCAAATGGCAGATATAAAACCGAATAATGGATGAAACGTAGCCTTACCTGTGACTTACTGTAGCAAGATCATGTTCATGTTCAGATCATGTTTTTTTTGTTCCAGCCACAGTTGCGATCCCAGAATTTTAACAAG
Organism: Anguilla rostrata; assembly: GCF_018555375.3. Lineage (NCBI taxonomy): Eukaryota > Metazoa > Chordata > Actinopteri > Anguilliformes > Anguillidae > Anguilla > Anguilla rostrata. Next base: position 29,040,650 of record NC_057946.1, on the reverse strand, counting down.
ATGTGAAATTTTCTTTATTCAGTGCCTTATCATGTTTAGAGGGATTATTTGCCCTCTTAAATCACATCAAATTAAAACTGATCAAATTAAAGACTGAAATGAATCAGAAGGCTCCTCATTTTGAAAACGACTGGAGCATGTTGGTTGTGGTTCCTCCCCAATGTGGGTGCACCAAGACTTACAGAAGGGATGCCACAATCCAACCCAATAATAATAATAATAATAATAATAATATATTCATTTATAAAGCACATTTTCATACAGAGATACAGCTCAAAGTGCTATACATAAAAAACAAGAAAAAAAACCCATCAATAATACAAAACAGATCAATAATACAACAGAATAAAAGTGAAATAGAGGAAATAAAAACAACAGTACATGTTAAGATATACAAACAATGGTAATAGATAATAAAAACACTATCAGTAAAGGTGAGAAAAACAAAAGGCAAAGCAGGCTAACTGAAGGCAAGTTTAAATAAGTGTGTTTTAAGAAGTTTCTTAAAAGTATTAAGAGTGTCTGCCTCTCTGACATTGCCTGGTAGGGCATCCCAAAGCCTAGGGGCATAGAAGCTAAAAGCCGCTTCACCGCTTCTCTTACGGTTAACTTTCGGAATCACTAAAAGAGAAGCAGAGGAGGATCTAAGGGTTCTACTAGGCACATGTTCCTGAATGCAGTCACTTAAGTATTTTGGTGCTAAACCTTTTATCGTTTTAAAAACCAGGAGAAAAACCTTAAAATCTATTCTAAAACGCACAGGTAGCCAGTGTAGTGTAAGGAGTGCTGGGGTAATGTGGTCTCTCTTGTTTGTGCGAGAACCCAAGGGAAGTGTTCTGAGCTGTGACTCACATTTAGTTTGGTTGCTTGCCTCTTTTCAGAAAAATACATACCTTCCCTACACATTAAATATTTAAGACAGGCATTCAGTACCTGCTCTTTATCTATGTTATCAGGCTCGTAAGAACATGACATTACCAAGGAGGGAAGGGAATGTAAATAATTACTCAGGTTGTCACAACATATGCAGAAATTATAAGTTATGACACACCTAAGAAAACATGCAATTTAACTTCACAGCATTGCTAGCCACTTATCCGACTTTGGACAACCTTAATTTGTTCCACTTGAACTTTTCAGCAGTCTGTCTCGCTATCTTAGTTTCTAGAAAGCCAGATGTGGGAAGTACCCTCACACCAAAGTAAGAGAAAGAGAAAGCTGAAAGCCACGCGACGTGGCAGCTGCCAATTCCCCTCGGTTCGCGAGTTTCCCTCGTACAGGCGCGAGCTGCAGGAACACACCTTACGTGCAGCTCAGCAGGAACATTTCCAGGCGCCCAATTCGCCAGTGTGGGCCACCATTGAGAGATGACCCGTCGCAGTCCCTTGCTGATTGGGCTTGCGAGCCACTGTCTGCACTGGTATGGTCCGCTTCTGGAGCCTGGACACAGGGGCCCATCCATGCAGTTGGTCATGCCTTAACAGGATGAATCATCCAGCAGTCGACAATGGTGCTACCTGATTGAACACATTGTTTGATATGTGGCCAGATTTTTTTTTTTTTAGAGCTGGCTGTGTGACTTCACAATTGGTCCAAAATTCGCAAGGAGAGTATGAGTCTGTCTACGCTCACGTACACCAGCTGTGGAGATGAGCATGGGCTCGGTGGTATACGATTGGCCATTCCAAATGAAAGGGGTAAAAGGGGAGGAAAAGCAAACAAAAACAATTACATGCATTTAATGACATTAAATGCATGAAAAGTAATTATTAAAACATGAATGATACGCAGAGTACTTGAAGAACCGTATATTCCGGGATGTCTATGGCCAGTCTAAAATAAAAAAATTTAAAAAATTAAGAATAATCCGACAGAAATTCAAACTGCAAGTCCGTCCATGTTTTGCTAAAATGAAACCAGGGATACAGAAAACAAATAGTGCCAGAAGAACAATGGAGGAAAAGGAGGAACGAGTGAGTCAAGGTGGGTCAGAGCACAGCCATTCCTACAGGGAGCCAAAAATGACAAAAATGTTTCATTTTTTACAAGACTTAAATGGCAGGCAAACAAATGTTTAACAAAAACGCTGGAAAGAATGTTTGGAATGAAGAACCGTGGGCACTACACTTAAACACAAACACTTAACTGCAATGTAAAGTTTATGAATAAAGGTTACCATATATAAGACAAATACCACCCCACAAGACTTCAACATGAACAGCTGTAATGTTTATTGTGTGTATGTGTGTGTGTGTGTGGGTGTCAGAGGGAGTGAAAATATGGGTACATTATCAAATATTTCTTGTAATATTTCTCAAACTCCAAACTGACCTAAAACTCCATTCCCAGATACTCACATTTATTAAGACTTGGCTTAGAGGTCTGCAACCTGACCCGAGCCCAACAGGACCCAACAAAGTGTCTGATTTCGGGCCGAATTTGTTGTCTAGTAAGTGAAAATGAACTATTATTTTATGTTTTAAATGTATTTTTATTTGAAGAAATACATTTATTTTAAATCATTTTGCACACACTCTGTCTAGTCCATATGTGAGGGCCTCTAACTTCTCAGTGGATGAAATTAAACAAAGATTTACGAAGGAGCTTTTTAAAATTCCAAATGAGTCGGGAACGGCTTCGGTGTGGAAATATCATGACCTTGTTGTGACAACAGATAAAAAGCTCACTGGTCACATACAGGATTACAATGCTTTCTTGACCTGTGACAGCAAGAAGACTGATCACACTGAACTTAGAGATGTTGTCCAAGAAATAGCAGAAACTTACCTGGCAGCAAAGGCACTAGTGAGATATGTAAAGCAAATGGGTTTGGTAAGCCAGCACACAGAAACTGGATGTGTACAGTACTTGATCACTACTAAACAGTAAGACAAATGGTTTATTAGCCTATCAAACTGCTCTGCTGATAGGCTGCCGTGCCTTGGTAAACTATGTGGCTACTATTTTCTATCCCATATGGAGAAAAAAAAAAGCGAATCGCAGTATAATTATTTCTAGGCACAGCAGCCAAGCATTGTGATACCACGCCTGTGAGTGATTTTGGTTACAGGTCGGGTTCGGTTTTCAAATTTGGCAGAACTAGTCGGGCTTGGTCAGGTCGGGTCTCAAGGTCTCAGGTACGGGCCAGGTTTGGGCTTCAATTTCATGCCCGTGCAGACCTCTAACTTCACTGCATATGTGAAGCCATCGGCTTAGAAAGCAGAGGAATCCCTGGCATCTGTGATGAAGTATAAAACATTATAACTTAAAATGAGTGATTCCCAATCTTAGAATAGATGTTGCGGGTGAAGGTTTTCGCTCTATCACACCACTGAAACACCTAATTCAACCAACCAAGTAACTGTGATCCAAAATCAAGGTCTGAATGAGCTGAATCATTTATTAGCTAAAGATGTCTTAGTGCTGGGTTAGAACAAAATTTTCTGCTCGTCCTGCTTCTCAGACAAGATCTGACCCGCCCCTATTTTAAATATACCCAGCCCCACACAAGACCATACATATACAGCTGCATTAGAGTAAAGTTTTGTTTTATTATCTGTTCAACACCACAAGAGAGGCAGGACAATATACATGGAGACATCAGCAGACCCAGCTAATACAAAATGTTCCCAGAATATTAGGGAAAATTCCAGTTAGATTCCCCTTTGGTTTTGAGGTAAAGTTCCAATGAGAACATTCCCAAACAGCCCAACATTTTGTTCTTCAAAATATGTACTCTCAAAGACACAGAAAAGCATACTAGACATGTTGCTTACTAACTTAACAGGCTTAACAATCATGGAGGGTGTGTGTTTTTCAGACGAATCGAGGAGAATGCGTGCCAAACCCATTTTAAGAATGCTTTGAATTGAAGTGCTGAAATAGCAAATTTGCTCAACATGACGGACAGATGACCATGCACAACTGTAATGCTTTTTCAGAACGTTTACAATCAGACGTCTTGGAATTTTGCAAGTCGCATCCAGTCTCGTTGCGAATCACTGATCGAAACCGAATATCATCCTAAGGCCATTCATGCAACATTCATTGTGACATAATGTGATCTCCAAGAAAACTTCACATTCACCCCAACCTTTTTAACGTTTGGGGGAATTTCAATGACAAAGAAAAATGGTCAGGTAGGGGAAGGCTGAACTCTCCACAACCTGAGATTTCTCTGCTTCTCCTTACGTGAAGGGGAAAACAAAACTTATTCAACAAGACAACAAAAACAGGGGAAAAATGCCATCGGGAGTAAAGACAGCTGGACACAAATGTGACAGAAGCCTGACAAGCCCTTTCTGCTGTAACTTGGTGGGGCTGGGGAATCCCACACTGTGCACACGCTTGCCAATGACTGCACAATCACATATTTAAAGGCATCTTATGCAGGATTATTACCTTGAAAATATTATAAAATAACTATGCTTTGAAGACATATCTTTGATGCACTGGCAATCTCTGTCTTTACGCACATCAGCCGAATTCGGGCACGTTTACCTGTAGCGTATTTGTTATTCTAAAAAGGTTCGGGACATTTCTGAGGTGTGGCACCGTTTTCTGTGGAGGGAGGGGAGGGTGTGGCTGCAAAGCTAGCTAGCAAAATTCCAGATACAACGAAGCAAAAAGACAATCCGACAAGGCTCGTTCAAGAACTAGAGTTAACCTTGGAACTGCTTTTCCTCATAAGCTGAAGTTCGCTAAAGGGATGAAAAGCACACGGAGTTGGCTTGTTTTCTGTTGGACCTGTAAGTAACAATACCGGCAGTGTGAAGTTGGTGACTATATGGACATTCCCGAGGATCTGAAATTTTCAAATTTAAAGTTCAACGATAAAACCACTATTACGCTCAACACAATGTAATTAATTAAGCGATGATAAAATCTACCTTCTTACTATTCCTCATAGTTGCTCATTTCAGGGTACTACCATTAACGCTGGCTATCCAGCTAGCTATGTTACATTGGGTAATTAATGCAGTGTGAGTGGGTGGGGTTGAAGGCGAAGGAAACTTATTTAATGGTAAACACAGGCTAAGAATAGTATGCATAGAATGCCTTTAAAGAACAAAAAAACACTAAAAAAACAGACAAAAAGAAAATTGACAGGAAGTAACATCAGCCAAGATAGTCAGAGCAAATATTTTGATGTGAGTACCTTGATCGTGATAAGCTTTTTCATGAGAAAAGACAGGAGGAGGAAAAGGATACTAATGCTGGGTTCACAAAACATGAATTTTTGCCAGGATTTAGCGGACTGGGACGAATTTCGGAGGTCAGGCAAACCACGTGGTGCAAGCTGGAAATAAAACACAACACTCTAGTAGCATCATGGCCTCATATAAAACAGCACCCCGGGTTCTACAATGACGGATGAGATGAAAGAGAAGCTGGTTGACCTCTGGCAACAACACCATTGCCTCTTCAGGAAGACAACAGCACAATCGGAGTGACAGAGCAGCAGCGGCACAACACTCATTTTGTTTTGTTTTGTTAGTATTTTTCTGTTGCGTGAAGCATTCCCCAGAGCTCAATCAGTCTCTGCTTTAGCAAGGTAGCGTTTATTCTGGGTAACAACTGACGAAATCCATCACATTTTTGCATTTTTTTCTCACAAGAAAGCAGAATATTGAGATCCCTCAAGACGAAAATCCACCGAAGAGTTAGCTGTAGTTAGCGACGCACCGTCTGTGCCACAATGTTGAAGTATGTGCACCACTATGTCTGAGTGACGAAAATGTACAGAATAGAATTTCGGATAGTGTGAGCTGCACAGCGATCTTAAAATTTTGTTGGTTGTAGTTTGAGCCCAGCATAAAAAAATTCAACAAAAGTAAACTACAAACAACCACAGAGTGCAACAGAACAATGTCAAAAGAATCCAAATAAATGACAAAATATACATACTATATTTTTATATACAGATATACTGTATGCACGCAATGTTTACACAGATGTTAAATAAAACCGAAACTGTGTTCATAGCATGGCCTAGTATCAAGTGTATGACTCATACATTTTCAGCTCCGTGACCAAGAATTTCCCCACAGCCAAGAGACCGCATCAGCAATAGCAGGGCTTCGATTTCTTCAGACCACAAAGATGAAACCTTAATCTAATAAACCGTGTAAATGTCTGGCAAATTCTAGAATGTGTAGTGAAAATAGCCTTGCTGTTAAACCAGTGAAATCTAACACTATACTATACTATACTATACTATACTACAGATCTCAACTGCTGAGAAAATCATAACCACACACCCAATAGACAGTGAGATCTCAGCCGCTGAGCAAAACCCAGCCGTGTGGCTCTGCCAAGGACTCCCATCACAAATTATCCCCGGAAACACAGAGGCATTATGGGTAAGTATGCCTCAAATTAACCCCCCCCCCAATCGCAGGGGCATTATGGGTATGTCACAGATTATCCCCTAAAACCATAGAGGCATTATGGGTATGTCACGAATAATCCCCTCAAACAGTTACAGGCGTTATGGGTATGTCACTAATTAACCCCTCAAACCGCAGAGGCATTATGGGTATGTCACTAATTATCCTTTCAAACCGTAGAGGCATTATGGGCATACCACAAATAAACCCTCAGGGCATTGTGGGTAAGCATGCACCTCACCACCAGAGTTAGGTACACTTCCATTTCTGTCATTTATCTATTTTTATATTTAAGATTGTTCCCCAGTTTTGCTTGCCTATTTGTGTGTGTGTGTGTGTGTGTGTGTGTGCGTGTACATGCGAGTGCACAGATGTGTGTATGTGTGTGTCAGCCTGTTAGTCCGTCCCAGGTTTCTTCCCTCCGTCCTTCCTTCTTCCCTCTCCCATCTTTAGCTCAGAAGCTCGAGGTAAGTAACAGGCACCTTCCCTTTCTGGTTACCTCGCTCTCCAATCAACCAATCAGGATCCATTCCTGGAACAGTGTAGACTGTAATGAGCTGGAATGCACAAAACAAAAAACGTAAATCAAAGCACTGACCACATAAGACCCTACAGGGAGATATATTTTACACAGTTTGCATATGCCTGTGACACAACATGGGGAACAGTGCTGCAAGGTTTGTTTAGAACAAAACATTGTTTACAACAGTTCTGCAAAATGTTCTGCAACAGTTCTTGACATATGGGCTGTGTTCAAGATAAGATATATGTTGCAAACTGTTTCATAAACAGAAGTCACGCTGCGTTAAACATAGTTTCAGGCCACTGTTACTGCTGCAAGCTGACAGGGCAATTGCATGATGTGACACCTGCTGTTACACATGCCACTCAACTGCTTCTGGGTCCACCCCCAGCACGCCCAACAACTGGAGCAATACATCTCAGAGCACTGTTGGGGAACACTGCAGTCTCTTTAGAGAGAATGCGGCACTAAAGATGTTCACATGGGAGAGTCTCTGAAAGCTCCCCTTTGCTTTGTTCTGCTCTTCTGCCTCGCTTTTGGATCTGAAGATGGGAAACAGCTTAGCTGTTCGGCTATCTAGGGAGGGACCACCGTCAGTTGGGGTCGGTGGGGCTAAGCGTTTGCTTGGACAACCTTGTTTCGTTGTTTTCGCACCTTTGCGCTGCAAAATAAACACCACGGCGCATTCACCAGGAGACTCTGGTTTTGCCGGTGTCAGCCTGTTCATTTCATAGCTGTTGCAACCACGGAACCCCTTCACCGGTTTACAGCGTCAGAATACACAAGGTGAAGTATGTACATTTACGACCTGTCACACTAATATCAGTAAATGTCAGTTTGTCTCCCAGACGACTGTGTGCTTGCCAGGTCAGGCAGTCGAGACAGAGAGCCTTGGGGAGTTTAACCCAGCCGATCTGAGGCAGGGCTGGATACTGTTCCGCAAGAGTTCCCCAACCCAGAGCCAGGCGCCCGCCTGCACGCACCAGCTTCCACATAAATATTTTCATTAGATAAGGCTGCTGAAGACAAATGTTTTAGTCAGTGTATAATTTTGTAAATAGGTGATCGCCCACCGCCCAGCGCCAAAATTATGAGCATCGGCTTCAGAAATACTTTTTTTTTTTTTTTGAGTTTTCGAAATATGACAAACATACTTGAGCCTAAATTGAACTCCTGCTGGGCTTCTGGCTGTTTCTTCCACCATTTCCTGTTTTTCTTGCTTTGTTGGCAAGTAACACCACAATAGCAGCAAAGCTTTGTCTTTGATTTCATCATTGTTTTTAATTTTGTTTTTTAATATTTTTTTTATTTTTTCATTTGGGCATCTCCAATCCCAGTATTTCTTTTTACAGGTGTGTGTAAACTAATACAATGTGGTGTTAAATTGGCAGTGCAGGACACACTAATGTTTTTTTTTTGGCTTACTGCCATTTGGCATGGCAATAAAGCAAGAAAAAAAAACTCCCAAGGAAATAAATATTCACAGACACACCCGTAATCTTTACGATTTCCCACTCATAACAGAGAAAATGTCGATATGGAGGGGACACACTTGATTTAAATCCAGAAAACCCAAGTCAAGATAAACATGAGAAAGTGACTGCAAATGCAATGAGCAAACGGTCCCTGACTCATTTCGCTGAGTCAGTCTGGGCGCTATCAGTGAACGTGGGGCTCTTAGTCACGCGCCGGCTCACCAGTGAAAAGAAAAGATCCCTACGTCACCACGCGCGTGAGAGACAACCAAAACAGACTCTTCCTCAGAAACCAAAAAGGCAAATGGACGAAGGCCCATTCACTAAACTGCCGTGCATTTCCAGCAAAAGGTCCCTAGATCTTTACTAGAAAAACTATTAGCCATTAAATGATTATCATCCAATCACAGTATGAGCTTAATAACAAAATTTATAGCTCTGGAAAAAAAAATTAAGACACCACATTAAACGTTCCGCTTCAGGGTTCACGGGTATGCGTCTGGGTAAAATCTAACTTGACATTCTTTCGAGAACTACTGACCATATTTGACTTGAATTCCAACCAAAAATATTATCATTCAGGACATTTATTTGGAGACAACTCTCAAAATGCAAAAAATGTACGTGCACTGTATGATGTTCCGTGGACTCCTACTTAATTTAATGCAAATGAAATATTTAAGATGGCCAGCTTTATCGCAAAGGGCTGGAAGTCAAGGTAGATGTCTGTGTTTAATTTACTCATAGATGTACACCACCCCCACCCCCCACCCCCCCCCCATCCCAGGCTGAACAGAGCGTGTATGTATGCGTGTTTGTGTTGTGTGTGTGCATGTATGTGCGTGTGGGAGTGGGTGTGGGTGCGCTTGCGCGTACAGGTGATGACAGAACACGATGAGGTGTTGCACATTTGTGTGAATGGGGGTAATTGCGCCTGTTGAATGTGGAGTGAGGCCTCAACTAGGTTGCTTAATTATGTGGAGGTTTGGGCTATTGGTTTACTCATACTCGATCAGAAAAGTGTGAGTCGTAGAAATGTGTGGGTGTGCAGTGGGGTGTGTGTGCGTGGGTGGGCGCCCTCTTGGTGAACTCATGGTCATGCATGCAATGAGAAATGCCGTAGAATAAACCCCCGAGGTGGTTCCAATTTTTCCCACAGCTGTAGGTTCAGACTGATGAACAAGGCTCCCCCTAGTGGCCAGAGATCATTACAGCCCATGGTTTCCCCACAGTCAGACTCCTGGGGCCAGCTGCACTAAAACTTTACACTGGGACTAAGTTCTAATGTCAGATGTTCAGTCAGGCGTAAACTTTACATCAGTTGCATAAATTTGGGGCGTTAACATATGTCCGACGTTGCTCAGGACTCAAATCCAGGCCTAAAAGGGTAGGAGGCAAAAGCTTGTGTTGTAACATTGACCGTTGCAGTAATTACTATGGTTGCAACCTTCAATGCAGAAAAAATAAGGAACAAGCCACCCTCCTATCAAAAGTGGTTTCAGTTATGTACAATTGATTGATTGATTGATTGAGTGATTGACTGAGTGATTGAATGAGTGATTGACTGAAAGTCAAAGTTCTGAATGCTGAAAGCATGGCTCCATATGATGTGTACTATAACTATTAAAACTGATGATTGTGATTGCAGTGAGGCTTTAATCTCCAGGCTGGCTGTAGTGAATGGCAGCACACATACTTGGGGGGGGGGGTACCCCAGGACCCAGGTTATTGGGGGTTCGTACCTCGTCCGCCAGCAGAGAGAGCTCGCTGGTGTCGGCGGCGTCGTAGTCGTAGAGCACCTTGGCCTTGCGCGAGCCTGAGGCGGGGGGGCGCCCCTCTTCCCCCTTCAGCGAGTCCGTCTCCAAGGTGGCGGGGGTGGGCGGGGCAGGGCTGGCGGAGGTGGAGGGGGAGGGGCTGGAAAATGCAGCCAGGGAGGAAGGATTCACAGCAAAGGCATTGGGCAACCTGTGGAGCAAAAGACAGGGTAATGAGAGAGAGAGAGAGAGAGAGAGAGAGAGAGACGTACATATACACAAACATACAGGTGTACATATACATTCACACAAATACTCACACAAAGTTTCACCTACAATTAAGCAATTCATGCTCTTTCCTAGAAGACACACAATGGCTAAGAGACCTGTACTTACACATCTTCATCAGAACTGAGAGCAGAGATTGAGGGAGAGGAACAGGCATGGAGTCAGAGATCACATATCCCACAGGAGATTATCCCATAGAGATAATATATCCCACAGGAGATTATCCCATAGAGATAATATATCCCACAGGAGATGACACTTTAGTGCATTTTGTGTTGTTAAAATCTGACACAGAGACCAAGGGAACAATTAGAACAATTACAATTTATAGGTTACATTAATCCTGAGAAATGGCAACATCTCATTTTTATATACATATATACAACCAAACATCAAAGTTCCCTGACTACTGTACTATACTGCCTGTACACTGAATAAATCAGATGACTTTACAATCTGACTTCCAGCTTCCCAATTCACCTGCTCAGCTCTTTCTGCAGCTCCAGCATGTGTAGGTGGCACTGGGCATAGTAGGCAGCCTGGGCCTCCACAAACTCATGCAGACAGCGCAGATGGTGCACCTGGCAGGACAGAAACATGGACACAGCACAGCAAGCAATTAGTCCAGACCCAATCTTATAGAACACTCGCAAACTCAACTATCGCAACATTCCGGAACACTCTCAGACTCGACTATCCCAACATTATGGAACACTGTAAAACTCAACTATCCCAACAATCTGCAACATTCTCAAACAGTTATCCCAAACTTTTGGAACATTCTAAAGATGAATACTTCCAATATTCCAGAACACTCTCTCACAAAACGCTTAAAACCGTCTCCCAAACACAACGCTCCCAACATTGTTATAGTGTATTATATGTACAGTGTAAATGTAAGTAATTGCAAGTAATCACGTACAGGCAGGTTAAGTGTTTATTGATGTGTAAACACACAGAGCCTGTAGTTAGCATGTGCAGTGTGCGTGGGCACGCGACTCACGTGCGTGCTGCTGATCCCCTCCAGCAGCAGCCGGGTGACCTCAGCCTGCCGGTCAAACTCCGTCTGCGCCACCCGCAATTCCATCTCTGCCTGGGGGTGGGGGTGGGGGGTAGGGGGGGGGGGAGAGGGAGTGGGCACAGTGACCTCATCAGTGGGCAGGCAGGTGCGCAAACAGGGAGGCGGGGCACACAGGCCCACAAACGCGCATACAGCGTCAGGGCAAACAGACAGGCCCTAGCTCGCTGTGCCCAGTAAAGATCCCATGAGACTTACTGCATAGAATAGGACGTTTGTAATTGTTTACAAACTTCGCCTCTGAAACACATTGGCGGTGGTTCGGGCGAGGTTCCCCCCTTTACTGTAGAGCACTTTGAGGTCATGAGATGAACGGCAGTACCAAAACCCATCATTATCATAATTAGACCCACAGGCAGAGACACTAAGACAAACAGACAGGCAGGGTCGGTTAGCGGTTAGGGAACTGTGCACGTAACCCAACGGTCAAAGGTGGAAATCCCAGGTGGGGACTGCCAAGGCAGGTACCTGAGTAAAAATACGCTGCGGTATAAGTGGATAGCTTAGTGAAAGAACGTTATGCTAATGGTGCAGCATTATGGTAATTACGCTAATAGCGATGGTGCAGCTCTATCGGCAAAGGGCAAAGGGCAAAGGGCAAAGGGCAAAGGGCACGGGCTGACAGAGCGCTCTGGAGGAGACACACTAGGGGAAGAGCAGGATGTTTGTCTAAGCTCACCTGAATAGACCTGAACCTGAACCCCGACCTGAACAGGGGTGCTGTACAGATGAGACAGGCTTATGTATATAATTGGAAATTCAGAGCAGAGCGGGGGGGGGGGGGGCGCGGTGGGTGATACACATTTTATTTCCAGCTGAGCTGCTATGTATGCCCTCCCCCAGTGCATGATGGGCATCATCTTCACACTGTTGCTGATTATCATCATAATAATCTAATTTAAATTAGTAATTTAATAACTTGTACATAGTCCTGTGCTGTTCTTGGGTTTTGCACATAAATAACAGAAATGTGAAATTCAGTTTGAATAAATGATGCATATGAACTTTGTTATTTCATATTCATTAAAAAATGACAAAACAGTAAATGGTTTCTTCTAACTTCTGTCATGTGTTGCTTTCTAACAGAGACATGTCTATTTACCTGACATAACAACTTTTCTCTGTCATAAAGGACATCTTCTAACGGTTGCTTAAATGGTAAACAATCCCATTGAAAATCTGTTCCATCAAACTCTTATCATTAATAAAAAACTACTTCTAGAATACAGCTGCAAGCAGCAGTTAAGGGGGCCACTCTATATATAGGAATCCCGCACTGTGGCATCTTCTGCAAGACATTCAGAATTAATATAAAGATAATAATTAAAATTAGATATAAAAAATAGCTTTGCAAAATCAAAAAACCTGTATGCAGATCGCAATGAGACTTTACTTTCCTGTTTCAAAAATAATAAAAAAATACATGAGGTGTATAAACGAAGCCAAAATATATACACATATAATAAAATACTCCACTATGATGCTTGCATAAGCTGTTCACAGCTCAGCGCAGAGATGGGATTGAATGCCACAGGGAGAAGGCGTGTTCTAACGGAAGCAGCTGCCCGGGATACTCACTTTGTCGACCTCCTCACTCCACAGCTGTGAAAGCAGCATGCCAACAAGAGAAGGGGTGAGAGCTGCATTCTCAGACTACCAGTCACACACTGATGACATCACAACGGGCAAGACATCAGCACACCCTCCATTTCCTCAGAATTCTGGGAGGGGCGGGGGGTGGACCCAAATGGATACAATCAACAATCATTGGTCCATATCTAAATGCTAATGTCGGGTTCTTCCTTCACAAACACAATTTGGCATCTGTCGCAATAGCTAACAAATTAACTCAAAATGTTATCGGCATTGTGGAAAAGCGCTTGCAATTGACTGAGATTGGGGTTTGATTAAAAATTTGATTAAAGAGTTTTCACCCCCTCCCAAGGATCCTCGGGGTCGGAAATGGGAGAGGCCAGTCACCACCGCAACCAGTTCTCACAGCAGCATGCAGAGACGAGGCTCTCTGAACACACGGTCCAGGGAGAACCGCTGAGAGAGTTTCCCCAGCAAGCAAGGGTTCCACCCAGCATCCGCCCGCCAGCACTTCACAAATCAGCCTTACAGCGGTCTGCTCGCAGCCCATCCATTCGCCATCACTTTAACTGCCTGCTAGTGGACCAATGTAGTGCTGATTTGCCGAAGCCCTGACCAGACGGCCGTGGCAACAGTGGGCCACTAGAGGGCACTGTATATTTTGCTAGCTGCAGTCGTGTTTGGGCCCAAACTGACTTTTAAGGCACGGCTCTGTGCAGACGTGTTTCTGAGGGTCAGGGCTCTAGCTGAAGAGGAAGAAGATGGAGAGATGAAGAGCAGCGCCAGTGTATCAGAGGAAGGCCAAACACGGGCGGGTCGGGACCAGCACAGCATCCGTGATGGTAGAACAGAACCGGCCTGGCTCCACGCTGCCCTCAGTAAAATAACAGGGACGGCTTCAGGTTTCTGTACTGAGAATAATAAATCACACTGATCTACCTTCTCTGGACATGCCGTGTACACCATAACCTACTTTGCGTGACTGGACAACGAGACGACAGCAACACACACAAGAGCAGCACACACCACAGCAACACAACAACAGACACAGCTCAGTAGCTCACAAGTCATTTCAACACAGCATGACACAGCACAGCACAGCACGACGTGACAACACAGCGCAGTACAGCACAGCCAAAATGTTCACCAGCAAAATGTTTATCAGATTTTCCTTAGGAAAATCCTGAAATCTGCTTCAGGTTACCTCTGCCCTGTCTGAACGCAGATAACCAGGGACATCCCTAATCGTCAACACTCACTACAGTATCATTACACAACTATGAGACAAAAAAAAATGGAATTTCGTATCCCTGAGTTATTTCAGACTTCAGACACAAAAAAAGAAACCAAAATAAAACAGGCAAAGCAACACAAAGACAAATTACACTACATACTAGATGCAGACCCTATAAATATATATGTCACTACACCATATTATGCTTCTCCTTTTATTCTTTTACCTCAAAGATAACTGCGTCACAGTACATGGATAGGCTAAATAAATAGGTTATCTATGTTCTGGGCAGATCCATTAAACTGACAGATCAGGGAAAATCATTGGAAGAATTCACTGTTATGTCCCACAGAGGGCACTGTAGTTCAAAGGGTGGAGGGATGAGGATCTATGGGGCAGAGACTCACTTTTGGGGTCACCAGGATTTTGGAAGGGTTATATGGGAATTGGGATTTAATGTACAGTTTTCTAGGGTTTTTTTTTTTTTTTTTTAAATCACTGAATAATTCACTGTTGGCTAAACAGGATCTAATGATCATACTCAGACAGACTCCTCAAGTTCAGCAGTGCTGCAGGTTTTCTCTTCTGTCCCACTGTCCCTAGTCCAATAATGTCACCGATTGTCCAGAAATGACACTCAGCATGTGCGTCAGGTGTACGTCGCTCCCCGAATAGGAATGAAAACCAGCAGTGCTACTGGCCTCGAGGACCAGATTTGAGTATCCCGTGGTCTAGACTCGACACTTTGGGGTCACATCTAACAGGGGCTCTACGCTCACTATCGTACCCCCCTTCCTTTGGCTTTGTCCCCTGTGGACGAGTCTCCAAAGTCAAAGTCGCTGAGCTGCATGTTTGAAATGCAGGAGGCAAAGTTCAAAATGTACCCCTTTATAATATACAGAAGTGCCTATATTTCAATACAGAATATAACACATTAAGAGAGATTATTCAGTGGTCTATGCCAGTGAAAAACTAAGTGAATGCGTTTCCTTAAACTGTGTGCGTACATGTGTGTCTGTACAAATGTGTGAATGATACAACCAGAATGTTTGTGTGTGAGTGTCTCTTGCTTTCTTTGTATGTGTGTGTGTGTGTCTGTGTGTGTGTGTGTGTGTGTGTGTGACTCCTTACCGCAGATGCACTGGCAGAGAGAACATAATTTCGGGGTCTAGTCTCCTGAAAATCGGGTGTGGCCTACGGATAATGGGGGAGCAGAGGAAACAAACAGTCACACACCACTTCAAGCATGGTCATACAGACTGAGAACAGTCATACACCGTTTCAAATACAGTCACACACCATTTCAAATACAGTCACACTGCTTCAAATACAGTCATTTAGCACTTCAAATACAATCACACTGCTTTACATACAGTCATATAGCACTTCAAATACAATCTCACACTGCTTCAAATACAATCTCACACTGCTTCAAATACAGTCACACACTGCTTCAAATAGACACACGTCACTTCAAATACAATCACACACCACTTAACATACTCACACACCTCCTCAAAATATAGTCACACACCACTTCAAAACCAGTCACACACCAATAAAAATACAGTCACACACTACTTAAATTACAGTCACACACCACCTCAAATACAGTCACACACTGCTTCAAATGGTCATATCACTCAATAGCCACAATACACAAATACAGTCACAACTACTAAATACAGTCACACCCCTCAATATATCACATACAGCCTCAAATAGTCACACACTGCTTCAAATGGTCATATGCCACTTCAAATAGCCACACATCACACCAAATACAGTCACAAACTGCTACAAATACAGTCACACACCGCCTCAAATATAGTCACATACAGCCTCAAATGCAGTCGCACACCACCTCAAATACAGTCACACACTGCTTCAAATGGTCATATGCCACTTCAAATAGTCACACATCACTCCAAATGCAGCCACAAACTGCTTCAAACACAGTCACACACCGCCTCAAATGCAGTCACACACCCTTTCAAATACACGGCGCTTCAAATACAGTCACGCATCACTTCAGTCACACACCACTTCAAACACAGTCACGAACCACACAATCACGGCCACGCCCCTTCAGATATGATCGCAGGCCGCTTGAAGCAGAGCAGCACGCCCTAAGCGCACGTGAGAACGCAGCCTGCACACAGACCTTCTAGGATTTATCACCTGTTGCAGTCCCCAACAAACAGAACTGGTTAGCGCTGTTCGGCTTTCAGATTTTAAGATCTGATAACGACGGCCGATCCACCCTTCTCCACCTGAAGCCACGGTGACCATAGCAACCTCTCCAGCTCTCAACTCCGCCTCTGTTCAGCACACCTGCTTTCTCTCTGTTTTTTTGGACAGCGACTCATTCTTTGTTGCGTTGGCCCTCTACTCCAGCACATGGGATTGTAAGAGAAACAGCAAATACGGGGTTAAAGGGCAGACCGTCAGCTTTAATTTGAGGGCACAGACATCCACATCAGGTGATCCGTGTAGGAATTACAGCCCATTTTATATACAGTTCCCCCATTTTAGGGGACTAAATCTAATTGGAAAATTGTACATAATCTTAAATAAAGTCTTAAATGTCTAGTACTTGATTGCAAATCCTTTGCATTGGATGACTGCCTGAAGTCTGTGACCTAGACATCCCCAGGTGCTGAGTACCTTCTCTGGTGATGCCCTGCCAGGCCTATAGTGCTGTGTTTGGGCTCGTTGTCCTGCTGCAAGGTGAAGCGCCATCCAATGAGTTTTGGGGGATTTCGGCGGGATCTAAGCAGATAAGATGCTTCCGTACACTTCAGAAGGCATCCCGCTCATCGTCGACAAAGCGAGCCAGTCCCGGTGGCACGCATGCCTACACACACCCAAGCCACAGAGAAGTTCCTTTCTTTCTCCTCGCTTTCCTCAACTGAGCAGCCAATTGTCCAATTACATTTGGTCCCCTAAAATGGGGGAAACATGTACGAAAAGGACTGCAATTCCTACACAGTTCACCTGATATGGATGCAAATGCTCTCAACTCAAAGCACTGCCTGAACTTTAACTTATTCACCATTTCATTTCCAACTCAGCGGGCTGGAGTACAGAGCCAAAACAACACAATTGTGTCACTTTCTTAATCCTTATGGATTTCACTGTATATTAATGTGAGGTCAGACTCACTCTTATAATCATACTGTGGTCTTGGATTCACCTTTATAATCTTACTGTAAAGTTAGATCCATTCTAATCTCACTGAGTTTTGACTCACTTTTATAATATTCCTGTGAAGTTAGATCCATTCTAATCTCACTGAGTTTTGACTCATTTTTAATCTTACTGTGAGATCAGACTCATTTTATAGTCTCACTGTGGGCTTAGATTGACTTTTATAATCTTACTATGACATGAGACTCATTTTGTAACCTCATTGTGAGATTAGACTCGCTTTTACAATTTTACTGTGAGTTTAGACTCACTCTTATAATCTTAAAAAACTAATTTTGTCCAATCTTAAAATCTCACCGTGAGATTAGACTCACTTTAATCTTACTCTGTCAGATGAACAAACAGGATGAGCTGTTTTAGCACTGATCCAGACAGAGGAGTGAAAAGGCCTGGATTTGGACCCACACTTTGGGGATCACCTCTGCAAACCATCTGCCTTCCAAACAAATTATTCCTTCTCTATCGGGAAACATTCCTTTGGAAAGCAATAGTTTGACTTTGGGTTTGTAGAAAAGAATTGTGACGGGTGGGGTTTTTAATCTTGTGAGAAAAAAAGTTCTTCAAAGGAGGAAAAAAGTCAAATGGAAAAATGAAAAGCAGCAGAATAGATGAAAGAGGGATCACTGCAAAGTTAGGCACACAGGGATACTCACATCTCCTTCACACTGTACAAGGGACAACAAAGAGACATGTTAGTGCACAGCCAGCAGGGGGCGACATTTCACACCGGCAGCTCATGACACGTTTGCAGGCGATGTGGAGCGCTAGGTAACATGATTCTGGTTCATTTGCTTTTTATCTTAGATAAGATAAGGCCCCGCATTCAAACCTGAAGCTGATCCATCTGTATTGCCCAAGGATGCTCAAATGAGTATTACTGAGCAAAACGTATTAATTTTAATTGCCTGACCAGACTGCAATCACTGTGCTGCGGGCTAGCTAAATTGAAAAGTTTTGTTTGGCAATACTCCTTTGAGCATCCCAGGACAACAAAAAGGGACCCAACCTGGGTTCTCCATTTTGTTTTTTCCTTGAGCTTACTGGAAGTCAGCAGTCTAGTAATGTCTAAGACAGATTTGAATGCAGGGCCATATCATTTTACGGAGTGCTTCATGGCCCCTTTAAAGAAATATAAAGTTTGGGGATGAAATGAAATTTTTAATGCCACACTGGAAAAACTGCTCTTTCCTTTTTCTCTAACGGTGTTCAGTTCTGTTTCCCAGTGACCGCTGAGGAATACAAACATGTACGCGCTGTAGGGGCGGGCACTCTGAGAACTCAGTGACAAACGGCTTTCGGACTGTCTCCATTGTTCGTTTTGTATCGTGGGATTGTTCCCAATACTAAATAGACTAATAAAAAATCTTCTTCGTCTCCTACTGGGAATAACGCACTACACAAGAATGAAGCCACGCAGATGGAAACCGAGAGATTTAACCAAGGGAACCGAAATAAAAAGTAAACAAGAAAAAGTAGTCTATGGAAGAAAACTGAAAATCTGGAAGATGTTATCTGCTTCACTGCAAACAAACAACCTCCCAAATGTGAAGTGTCGCTGACTATCGGGGGTTGGAGGTGGGGGCGGGGAGCGAGATAACTCCAAAAAGAAACAAAACATTGCGATAATGACACCAAAAACAACATAAAGGAGAGGCACAGACAGGAGTGGGGAGGGAGGGACGCGAGAGAGGAAGAGGAGGGCAGAGGAAGAGGAGGGCAGAAGCTCACCGAGGCTTTGGCTTCAGCCACCTTGGCCTTCTTCAGGCGGGCCTTGCAGATGTCCAGATCCAGCCGCCGGTTCTCCAGGAGCCGCCTCTCTTTCTGCGCAGGGCCACACAAACCAAACGCCCTTTTATTTACGCCCTCAGGTCAGCCAACCCTGGAGCCCGAAACCCAGACAGCCTGAACCCTGAACCCCCCAGGCTCACCGAGATGGTCCTCCAATCCCCCTCCAGAAAGTTCCGCAGCGGCGTGAGGAAGCTGATGGCCGAACTCTGGATGAACTCCCGCTCGGTCCCGCCCAGTTTCCTCTGGCTCTCCCCCACCTTAATCAGAGTACTGCCTGTAACACACACACACACACACACACACATACACACACACACACGCATGCACACACACACATGCACACCAAACACCCCACACACACACACACACGCACACCACACACACACGCACACACAAGCACACCACACACACACACATGCACACCACACACACAACACACACACACACACGCACACCACACACACACACACACACACACACACACGCACACCACACACACACACACGCATGCACACACACACATGCACACCAAACACCACACACACACACCAAACGCCACACACACACACACACACACAGACACACCACACACATACACACCAAACACCACACACACGCACACACACACACAAAACCACCACACCACCACACACACCACACACATGCACACCAACACACCACCACACACAGCACACACACACGACAACACACACACACACCACACACAAACACAAACACAAACAGACTTTACTTATAGGGAGCAAAACCAGGAAGGTGAAGAAATTGGCTGACCAACTGCAGGGAATTTTTCTCTTGCTAAATTTTCCTCTCGTCCTCCTCCCAGCTGCACAACATAGCTGTCCAATCACATGCGGCCTCCGTACGGGGCGGCGCCCCCACAGACCAGCCGCGGCGCTCACCGTACGGCGTCGACGGGCCGAAGTCCTTGGCCGCGTCCAGCATGTACTGCCCGAGCAGCTCCCCGTTGGTGGCCCTGGACGGAACCTTCCGGTCCAGCTTCTCATAGAAGAACTCCTCGATCCGGGCACCTGGACCGGCGCGGTGGAGAAGGGAGGGGTGAGAAAGTGGGAGGTGGCCTGTCTTAGATACCCCTCTAAGACGTGTGTGTGTGTGTGTGTGTGTGTGTGTGTGTGTGTGTGTGTGTTTTATAACATTAGCAGTGCGGTGGTGTTGTAACAGCAGGAGCAGGATGGGTGGTGGAGTTTGAGCAGATGTAGATGGTAGAGAGAGGTGGGGGGGGAGATTTGGACCGATGCTCTGCAGCCTGCAGGTGGTAAACCCCCCAAACCAGAGGAACTGGAACACTCAGGAGAGGAGGAGGAGGAGGGAGGAGGGAGGAGGGAGGAGGGATGCAGAAACTGCATCACACAGGGAAGAGTGGACAGTGACTCAGTGACATGTTGCTGTTGCCAGGTCACAGGGAGGAGTGTCCGTCCTTAAATTCAGTTATTTAACAATGCAGACGCACCGCTGACTAGAGTCCCATGTTCATAAAGCATCTCAGCACAGCGATGCTGATCTAGGAACAGTTTCACCGTTTAGTTCATTATGAACGATATTCGGACGTGGACTGGGGAAACTTTATCTGGGATCAGCACTCCTGTTCTGAAACATTTCATCAATATGGACCCAGAACAACCGCGACCAGCATGCAGGGGGGCAGGGCTATCCGTGCTGGTTTGTGTCAGTCATCCGTCTCCCTGGAGACCTGGTTCAGAGAGAGAGCCCCTGTAACACTTCTCTGTTCATCCCAAACTCAGTTTGATTCTGAGATTGTATGGGCGGACCGCTTTTATACGGATTCTCACAGGGTGCCCTTATAGTCAAACAGGTTTATTTCTGAGACTTTCCGACCGCAGGGAGTGGGGTTTACAGCACCCGAGCCTCCATTTAAAACAGCGAAAGCACACAGAAGGGACTGGATGATTCATCCACTGCTGAAGCTGATTTAGCTCAAAGCTTCAAAGCCTCCTTTGAACATTACATAAACAGCGTGATGCACACACACACATTCAAACACACACACACACACACGTGCAAACAGACGCACACAGACCCACACGGGCACCCACACACACACACATCCATCCATCCACACATACACATGCACGCCTGATAGCTGTCACTCATAACGATGCCTTTGAACAGCTGTCGGCTTAATTTTCCGGAAAGGATGATGTGTAATATGGGAGATGCGCAGGCTCTGCTTGAATCAGAGTGACATGCTGCAGGTTTTGATGTTCAGCAGACACCTGCAGAGGCTTTGTGTCAGACTCAGGTCAGAAACTCGCAGCCCCCAGGCCAGGCCACGATGCAGAGAGGAGAGAGGGGAGTCATCGTGGCCGTGGTCGACCACACTGCAGGGCGCGTTAAATCCACTCAGACAACATCTGGGCCTCTCTCAATTCTCCAGAGAAATGAAATACCCCCCCCCCCCCATAAATAAAACCCTGCATCAACAATGGCTGCAGATTTATTTTTGCATGTGCCTTCAGCATGAGCATCAATGTGCAGGGTCAAGCTTTTCAATGATGATGTCACAATGGGAGGTGACGAACCCCCGGATGATGATGTCACAGCAGGGGACAGAAAAGCACTTGAAAGACTGCACCACTGCGATGTGAGGCAGAAGCAGTCCTGAGTGAGGATATAGCAGACAATGTTTGGGTGGGGGCATGTTTTTCCCACCATGGGCGGTGGAGGGTGAGGGGTGGGGGGGGTGTAGTCTCAGACTTTGATAATCCCCACCAGCTACAGCAGGTTATCAAGAGCTACAAGTCTACAGCAGAACAGGTGTTAGCTGGTATCTGGCTGTCTGAGAACTCAAACACTACATGCCACTACTCCCCTCCCCCTATCTTTCTCCACCCCCCTTTCCCCAGTCCCCAGATTGACCTTTACTGTGTCCCTCCTCCCCCAAATTCCCTCTCTCTGTCTCTCCGGTTGACCTGAGGGATGTGTAATTACTTTGTTTCCTAGGAATCTGCAGTGCATCCGTCCCTGTTCCAAGCACTTCCTTGAGTGAAACACCATCCCTCCTCCTTTCAATCGTTGATTTACAAACACAGTTTATTCCCCATCTTCTTCCTTTTCTCACCTACCCTAATAAGCAAAGCCCCACCCTAACTACATGCCCAGCCCATTGTTGTGGTTTCCTCCATCTGCCCCTGATGGCGGACTCAGACACAGGCCCTTTAAACGCTGTGCTGACAGCCACCGTATTTCACTCTGCGATCCACCCACTGAGCTGCGCAGTTTCCGCGCCGACGGACAGCGCAGTCAGAGCGGGCAGACCGCAGGCACCTGACCAATGAGAGGAGTCGCTATTACCGTGCCGACCGGAACTCTCCCGGGAGGCCGTGCCCTTTTCTGAGTAACGGGGTAATTATGACCCGCTCCGTGGGACTCCCAGCACCGCTCAGCCCTAAATTGGCCACTGTGGAACGCATCACTGCAGTGCTGATCCAGAATCAGTTCAGCCTGTTAGCTCATAATGGATGAGGTTGGGATACGGACAGAGGAAACCTGGGCTCAGATCAGCACTCCGAGGTTCTTCAAGAATGCAGTCTTACCAACTGTAAACACCCCCCCCCCCCCCCCGCAACACCACACTGCTTTGGTTTTGCCCTGTGATGCAAGAAAGCCATTCCAGTTTAACACCATGCTCCTAAAAGCATCTCTGCACAGAGCCTGGCAGTGGTGACACCAAGACTAGGACTTACCCGTGTGATCAACTGTAGCGTGGAGGGGTCAGAGGTCAAAGGTTAGAGTTCCCTCACATTCTCAGACAAAATGTTTTTTAAAAATGAACTGTATTCTCTCTCATTAAGAATAGGATTAACTGGATTACCTAGCTTTTCATATCAAAGTACAATCCAATGCCCATAATAATCAAGCCTGATAAACTATGAAGGATAGTTCCATTAGATTAATGTGGCGGACTTATTCAGAACTCATTCATTAATTCATTCATTCACTCATAAATGAGTGGTAAAGCCCTATGGGGAGATTGTATATAGGAGTGGGGATTTATACAAGTTTGGCAAAGCCCCTAGAGTGGGTTTAAGGGTGTGGTTAGTTTTGGGGGCAGGGCTTTCCCTGGGTTAGGCTGGTAAAGCTGACGGAGGAGAAAAGGTTTAGAGCAGGGGTGGGGCCTGACATGGATCTAAGCTCTTAAAGCACACAGAGAAGGCCGGTTTTTGGGGGTACGGCCTCTAGGGGAGGTGTGGTTTGGGTTTAGGGGGCGGGGCCTTACTTGGGTTGGGCTGTAGCAGGACCTCGGTCTGCCGGAAGATCTTCTCGGTCCAGTTCTTGGTGCAGTCGGCACGGGCCATCAGGTTCTCCAGGTGCACGTCCAGTTCAGTCTTCTCCGCCTGGCCCAGTTTCTCCTCGGTGAACTTTGGAGAAAAGGAGAAAGAGGACCACTGTGCTTAACCATGAGAGGGAACTGTAATTCCATCTGTGCAAACCAAACCCGAGTCCAAAAGCAATATGAAATAGTTCAAACTCACATATGCAGGAGCCAGCAAGGATTCTTGAGAACTTTCAAAGAAGCACGTTACTAACCAATTAAAACACACCATCGCATTTTTTAAAAAGTTATCTCACTCTGTATATCAGTGAACTGCAGAGGGAATAAGACTGTAGAATGCACACATTGGACTGTGACTAGATGCCTGGGTATTGGGCACACTTGACCAGGGCTGTGCAGAGACCGTTTGAGGGGCAGGTGCTCGGAGTGAGAAACCTAGAAAAGCTGTTTTATGACATAGATACTGTACAGAATATATTTCATCAAAATGTGCCCACAGGTGAGACAGGCTGGCAGGGAAAAGAGTGGTGTGAGACCACCCCCTCCACAGCAATTCCCATGTGGAGCACTGCCATTGTAATCTATGTGAATTGATTCAGTACTCTCTTTGCACAAATGAATTGGAATGGAAGCACCAAAGAAAGCCAAGCAACAGTGTTGGGCCACCATACATGGCTAGTACAACCTGCGTGTGTCATGGTGCACTGTATGTGGGCATGTGTTGAGATTGGAAATGAACTAGAAGGTTGTGGGGTGTAAAAATCAGCTCCTTGATCTCCACCTCTGGATATAGCCTATATCTATGCCTGGAGTGTCTGGCCAGAGAAAATGTTCTCTTCCAGTGATTCCTAGCAAAATGTTACAGTGGCCAAAGCCAACAGACTCCAGGCAAGAGATCTGGTTTACTTTAGCCACGCCAAACACAGAGCTGAACCGCACTCTTACGTTTAAAGTAAATATGTAAAGGGAAGGTTCTATTGTCTTGGTCTTCACATGTTTATGAAGAGTAAGATATGTGTTCCAGCAAACATGCTGGAAAAAGTAACTTTTATACAAAAACCAAAAGTAACCGCTAAGCTGTAAGTCGTTTCATCATTAGTTCATGCACACGAAAGCTAACGATAGGTCTAGAGCTGATTCTAAGAGCGGAATTTGTACTTGGAGCCTGTAGCCATTGTCCCTCAACATGAGGACCAAATAAGTGCCAATGTCGGTAAAACAGGCCATAGTGGGCTGGAAAAATCTTAATAAATTGATCAGAGACATAGCCAAAATATTGTATGTGTCAAAATCACCTGTTTGTTGCATTGTTAAGAAGCAAATATACACTGGTGAGCCCAGCAACAGTAAACAGCCTGGAAAATCACAGAAGGCTACTGTAGGGGATGACTGAAGAATAATTTCTATTGTGAAGAAAAACCCCTTTTCAACTGCCGAACAGATCAAGAACACTCTGCACGTAGGTATAAGAGTGTCAAAGACTACCACAACGAGAAGACTACACCAGCATAATCTTAGAGGGTTCACTGCAACATGAAAACCACTGGTAAGCCTCAAGAATAGAACGGCCTGGTTAGAGTTTGCTAAAAAAATAAATAAAAAGAAAAAGAAAAAAGTAGATTTTTAAAACTGTATAGATCTGTAACAAAGTCTTGGGGACAGATGAGATGAGTATTAACCCGTTCCAAAGTTATGGAAAGAGGAAAGTGTGAGCTGCTCATGATCCAAAAGACTCCCCTCATTTTTGAAACATGGTGGAGGTAGTGTTATAGTGGGCATGTATGGCCGCATGTATGCCTCTGGAACTGGCTCACTTGTATTTATTGATGAAGTGACTGGTGGTGGCAGCAGCAGGATGAATTCTGAAGTGCACAGAAATATCTTATCTGTTCTGATCCAGCTAAATGTCTCAGAACTTATTGCACACTGCTTCACCTTGAAGCAGGACAATGACCCCAAATACACTGTTAGAGCAGCCAAGGATTTTTTCAGGACGAAGGAAATAGAATGTTCTTGATTTGGCCGAGTCAATCGCATGATTTTAATTCAACTGAGCATGCATTTCACTTGCTGAAGCAAACAGAAACTGACGGCTGCAATACAGGCCTGGGCCTGGCAGAGTATCACCACGGCAGATCAGCGGCATCTGATGACATCTGCGGCTTCAGGCAGTCGTGGAATGCTAAGGGTTTGTAATCTACGATATATGACAACTTTATTTAAGATTATGGTATGTCTTTAACGTCATATTTATTATTACTCGTGTAAAGTTTTTTTTTTTACTTAAGTTTTCATTTGCACCAAAGGAAATAAACAACTCAATTCACTTATCTAAATTAAAACCTGTGTAATAAAGGTACAGTCCGATTGTATGGAACTAGGCCGAATGGATTAAAAGTGCAACGTGCTCTCACTGAATTAGCTTTCTTTTGAGTTTGTATAGCCTACTTAAATGTTAAATATGGTGACCTCCTAGAAAAAATATCGCCATATCCTCCAATTTCCAAACGCGCAGTTAATAATGACAAAATACGTCTGCAGGTGCTGCTACGTTTAGAAGATACTGGTATGTGATTACATGATGCTGGAGGTAACGGGAGTCATAAGCGCATCGGAGCGGCTATGTAAGACTGCGTCTCTTTGGTGACAGTCACCAAGTCACATGCGTCTTTGGGCGCTGTCGAGAACAGCCATACATAATAGATAGACCCAGCGAGCCGGCCTTTTATTGGCTTATGTTGTTTCATTCTAAGTAACACCTAAATAAAATGAAAGATACGTCCAACATCCACGGAAAAACAAACGAGAGTATGAAAACCAAGCATGTAAATATGCGAAGCCGGAAATGTATTCCCCAAAGGGATACTGGAATAAAACGAAATACACAACAACATTTCTAATCCATCGCGGGGCTGCCTTGTAGCTGTTTAAATAATTAAATGAACCGACGTTAGCGACGGTGGTCATAATGCTGCAACCGAGGCAGGGGGGAGGGAAACGACTAGCTATCAAAATGAGATCACGATCATATCTACCTGGACCGCGCGTGTGAAGAAGACTCCAGCATCCGAAGCTAATTTTTTGACATTGAAGTCCATGGTGTCAGAGAATCTGTCCGCAGCGTCCGCACCGCATCGGCTTGTTTGCGCGTCTCGGTTTTCCCACAGCAATCAGCGTTGAAGAGGGCAGAGCGACGCTAATCTGCTTCATCCGTGGACTCGACAATCGGTTGTTTGGCCTAGTTTTAAAGGAGCGCTCTTGAAGCGAAGGTTTTATGATAATTAAAAGAAAGCGTACTGTCTGACATTATAATGAATTCGTCGGGTTGCAAGCACAACGCGTGCATGACATACAAAAAATGCTATTCTTAGTTTCATTTTAGGCTTTATCGTGAATTATTAAGAGGTCTACAGTCTATCCTTGCACCGTCAGATGCATTATGCCTACCATGTAATAAAATAATTTAGCCTATATAAATTCATATTTATTCCACGGTGATTAAATTAAACATTAGTTCGTATTGTGCTAGCACCCCTCCTAAAAGAAATGGAAACACGTCCATATACCAAGTCCCATCCATAACATTTCAGATTAGGTTACCTAGGTGTAGGCCTTCTTACGAATTAAACATCATACTTATCTAATTAGGCCTAATAAATGGTTTTTTATTTTATTTTTAAAAACAGCGTGACACCCCTGGGAGGGAGATGCTACAGTTCCAGTTAAAACAGTTGGTTGCCACATGGAGAGAAAGACAGCACACCCACACAAACACAAAATCAAACAAATAAACATCTTCACCCACCCCCCTCACAGGGAAAAAAACATAAACAAAAACAACAAACTAAAATAATAAAGACAAAAGAATGTAAAACCCAGGACTGCTTTTCAGCACATCACTAGGATCCGCTGGACAACTTTTCAGTTGACCAGTTTCTTCCTTAGTCTTATGTGCTCAGATAAACAAAACTGAAACAAAACTCAAACTGCTGCTTTTCGAAGGAAACAAATGTTTATATTTTTTTTGCTGTATTTGCCATCTGTTAGTGTGTATTTCATGATAAAAACACTGACAAAAAAACATAATTGACTAGGCCAGTTTTGGGGTGATGGGGCACATTTATCGGCGCTAGGCAATGGCTTTTTGAGTAATTTCCACCTTGTACTCCTTAGATTATGTTAGTACCAGAGTTCAGGATAGTAACAACAATACAGTACAGTGAATCACATAGAAAGGTTGTCTTTGCCCATACTGTACTTTTTCTTGTAAATAATGAAAAAGAGCAAATATTGCATTTAGGTAGCAAGCATTTCTTTTATTACTACACATTGTTTATATACATAGCCAAAAATATAAAGCACATATAAAGGACTTTACCATAGGCTAGGAATAGCTAGACACCATAGCAAATTCACTGAAGTGGGCAAGCACAGTCTGATGTAGGATACGAAAGAAAGAAAGAAAGAAAGAAAGAAAAGTCATTTACAGCTTCAGAAAGCACCAGTTCATATTTATATTTATGTGTATTTGGTTTACCAACCAAATTTCTATTTATTTTGGTACCCAGATAGCATGTGACTCCGGGCCGGATCTGATCTGATTCTGGCCCGAAGTCAGCAATGCCAGGCCGGACTCGGTGCAGATCTGGCCCAGAGTCGCTTGCTATCTGGGTTGTCATCAGGGCCAGCCCGACCCAATAAACAAAGTAAAAATTTGTTTAGGGCCCTGCGATTGGTTTGGGGCCCCCTCCCTCCAAGATATATATAAATACATATATTTTTAATAAATAATTGTGTTCCCTAAGACAATGGCTTTTTCATCTAAATATATTTCTATTGGTGCCAAATCTTGCTGGCTGGGGCTTGGGGGGTGGTTTTAGACCAAAACAGAGGGCCCCATATAGACTTTTTGTTTAGGGCCCCCAAAAACCTTGGGCTGGCCCTGGTTGTCATTGTCTATCTTTGTTATAAAAAATAAAATAAAAACAGTAGCTATGATAACACAGAATGGCTGACAGTACAGGAAACATATTGACTGCAGGATTGTTGTAGCTAGCCTGTCAAAAATAATAGGCTATAGTTACCTAGGTAATCACAACTTCTGGCTATTTCAGTGTTTTTAGCTTACCAACTAGCTTTAACGTTAGTCAAGTGTAGACTAGCCGAATGCTCATATAAAAATATTAATTATTACTTTAACAGGCAGAAATATTAGAAACCATGTCAGAAATGTTTTGTCACAATGAGTCACTTGTTTTCTTCCATAAAATTGTGTAGCTACTAGACGCAAGTTTGTCAGACTATCTGAAAGCTTTCTCCTGGTACCCAGCTGGTCCACGTCAATGCTCTGTGTTTTACAGGTTTACCGCGATCTTTCACGTTTAGGTGCCCAGTGATCATGCTCTACAGCCAAAAAGCCCCATGGTTAAACATGGAAGCCTCCATGAACTGGCTTCATGCGCTTAAATGACACGCTCCCAGCAGATGCTGTCTCCAGATCTTGTATGTCTCGATGGTATAGCTCGGATGTTCCACGGGAAGGCCCGCCTTTACCGCTGACAGCCTGACACTCATGCACATTAGCTGCACAAGCATGGGAACGAATCATTCCGATTGATGATCCGGTAGATCAGTTCACTTTAAAGATTTGTTTCTGAAAAATCGTGCGTTCACTTATTGCCCGACATTGCACAACAGATGTATTACCGACAGTACTAATTTAAAGCTAGACAGCTAGTAGAAAGCACTAGGTTGAGATATTCTAGACACCTAGCATACTAGCAACCACAACAATGGCAGAGAAATATCTACCAAAATTACCAGTTCCGCCTTTATCGACAACGGCATATACTGATAAAAAATGCAAGAAAAGAAAGACTGATGAAGAAAAGATGTCGACCAAAAAGAAATTAAACCGAGCAAGAGACAAGACAAGAGTGAACATCGGATTGGCTTTTCAGCGATGGCGAGAGCTGAGAAATTTGAAAGGCTTCAAAAGTGACGGCGAGCTTGCTGTATTTCTTCTGGACAGGTAATTATCTTGCTTGTTGTACTACTGTTGTAATCGACGTATGGTAGCTAGCAAATTTTGGCTAGTTAGTTGACGTACGTTATTAGCGTTAGCCCTCTGTTTACATTATGCTGGATGTGTTATTTTGCAGTTTATCTATAGCTAGCTACGTTTATACCTATGCTGTTCAACGGTAAAACAAATAGCACTCTCTAGTTCTGGTGTGTAGGCATAGTCAGAGCCAAATGCTCTCACCCTGGAATCTCTAACATGTATAAATATATAATTCACTGCGCATCGTAATTGAAATTTAGCCTCGTAAATAGAAAAAATAGTGTTGCAATTTTGATGTTTGTAGTCCTAAAACCCGGAAGTGAAAAGCCCTATAGTTGGCGGCCTAGAGGGCGTGTATTCCTGCCTCTCGCCCAATGCAAGCGGAGACAGGCTCCAGCACCGCCCGCGACCCTGCCCAGCTTAAGCGTGTGCAGATAATGCTTTGTCGCTGTTGTGCTTCTGTCCAGTAATCGCATAGTCTTTTTTTAAATCTTTATGTTCATGATCGTATTTTTTTTTGCGTAATTTGTTGAAATCATTGGTATTAATTTAATGGCACGTCGTATAAATGTTTTGTTTATAGTAACTATTATTGAGAAATAATTAAATACATGTTAGTAAGCAACTTATTGAAAATATATTATTAAAGCGGTACATCCGTCAAGAAAGCACAAGTTTTAATTTCTTAAATGTGTGGGCCCAGGTATTGCGCGATGAAGACACAGGAAAACCTGAGGCAGAAAAGAACACGAACAAGAAAAAATGGCCATGGAAGAGGGGCAAAAAGACCCGGTCCATGTCTGCGGAGGAGCCAGCTGTTATCGTCAGCTGCACAGAGCATCCAGCCCTTCAACTGCAGAGACCAGCTTGCCCCGACAAGCAGCTGCGCAGGGCAGCCGGCTGTTCTGACTGACTGCGCAGAGCAGCCCGCCTCTGACAACTGACTGCAGAGACCAGCCGGCCCTGACTACTGACTGAGCAGAGCAGACGGCCCTGACAACAGACTGCACAGAGCAGCTGGACCTGACAACAAACTGCACAGAGCAGCTGGACCTGACAACCAACTGCGCAGAGCAGCTGGACCTGACAACAAACTGCACAGAGCAGCTGGACCTGACAACAAACTGCGCAGAGCAGCTGGACCTGACAACCAACTGCGCAGAGCAGCTGGACCTGACAACCAACTGCGCAGAGCAGCCGGCCCTGACAACCAACTGCGCAGAGCAGCCAGCCCTGACAACCAACTGCACAGAGCAGCTGGACCTGACAACCAACTGCGCAGAGCAGCCGGCCCTGACAACCAACTGCGCAGAGCAGCCGGCCCTGACAACCAACTGCGCAGAGCAGCTGGACCTGACAACCAACTGCGCAGAGCAGCCGGCCCTGACAACCAACTGCGCAGAGCAGCCGGCTGTTCCGACTGACTGCGCAGAGCATCCAGCTCTTATAAACAACTGTAAACAGCAGCCAGGGCAGACAGCTAACTGCACCTAGCATCGGGCTCTTAGACCAAAATGCACAAGTGGAGCAGGCCCTGAAAAAAAACTGCATGCAGCGGACTGCTTTCACAAATTGACTGCACACAGCAGGCAATCCTAATGCGCAGTGGAGCAGGCCTGGACAACCAGCTGCGCAGTGCTGCCAGCTCTGCCCATAGATTGCACAAACCCGACTGTCCTGACCTCAGCAGAAGCAGTGGCTCCTTCCGATCACCTGCGCAGAACATAAGCACGACTGCGCAGAGCACACTGCCATGTCCATATACACGGCACGTACTCCATCCCATCCTTCTGTCTTCCCATCAGTCTTGGGAGGTAATGTTTTCTTCTCTAGCACTCAAAGCCTTCATCATACTGTCTGATTTATACTGTTCTGAGGAAAAATGGAAAATAATATAAAATAATTAGGCATATTTCCCTAGTTGTGGCAATCTTACTACACTTTCTTATGGCTGAGATGAAGTTTGGTGAACTACGCAACAGTTTTAAAAAGTTCCTGGAAGAGCATGTCAGTCAGGATGACACCCAGAGTAACAGCCTGAATTACACAGTACTTGGGTAAGAAGTTCCTTCAAGACTAATTCAAGGCCTAATTAAAATTTCCTTAAAGCCATGTATAATATTGTCAGGTGTGTCTAAGAAAAGTTGTCATAGGTTCAGCTTTTGCATTCCTCATCTTTCACTCTCTGTGTTCTTCAAAGATTTTTATTAACGTTATTACATACGTTTGGACTGGAGTCCAGTCTGGACTGCTTGACATAAGCATGACACCATACTTCATCTTCCTTCATCTACATTTTCCTGCCCCTTGTCTCTGAGACCCTTGAGTTCAGCCTCTGCTCAGAAAAAAAAAATCTGCCACCAGGTCTGAATGACCTGCGGTTACCTGACTTATGTACAACTCGGTGGTAAGAAGTGTTTGTCTCACCACAGGTTACTAAATCTGGAGAACACGTTACATGAATGCCACTCTCCAGAGTCTCATTAGTTTACAAAATTACATCAAGGACATCAGGAGAGAGGAGGGCAGCTAGAGGCCAAATATGACGACGCACTTCCTGAAGTATGTTTATACCTCTACTGTTGCTGAAGTACTGCATTCAAACATCAGTGCTGTTAACACCAATATCAGTGTTTTCATCTTGACCATAGGTCAGAGGTGAATTTCTGGTTTTCATGCCCATGTCTGCTTTTTTATGTAACAAGCTTGAACATTGATGTTTTTAATTAAAATGACTGATAATCTAACGATTGACAGCTGAAAACTGTTCTTGTGTTGCTATATAAAATCTGGTCTACTACAGTCTAATCGTGGGGTTCTCAGTCCTGGCATTCCTTTTTATACACTGGTTTCTTTTACAGCCATAATTGCTCAGATCTCCTTTTGTAGCTGTCTGGCTTTCTTTGTTGACTCTGGCACTCCCTGCAGGTGCCTGGTGGATATGCACTCAGTCCAGGACAGCTGCAGCAGTAATAAAAAGACTGGTTTGCTGAAGACCCAGAAAAAGTCAGTCTCACAGAACAATTGGGACTTCTGTGGGTATAAACAACAGGTGAGAGGCTAGGCTACACATACATAAGTATACACAGAGCAGGGTTCTCCAATGAAGTCCTGAGGTCCAGAGTATTATTTTTTTAATGGTGCATACAGGCCACACATTTTCCACAAACAATGGAACAAATAAAACGATTCAGAAAAGTAGTAGTCAATGGTAAGTCATTTATGTCAAAACTGATAGTTGTAGGAAACATGAACATACTTGCAGGTGCAATAGTAGGTGCAAAATGGGGATTGAGCATGCAGTTCTATTCAGCACATGAGTTTGAGGACATAGTGTTTGATGTAACATAGGTGGGGTAGTAACCTGTCAGATTCTCTGTTGCAGGCTGCAGCCCGCTCCATTACTAGCAGGCTATCTCTGTTGTCTTGCAGGATGCTTATGAGTTAGTACATGAAGTTTTATAAATTCTGCTCGATGCAAGGAAGTTTCAAAGGGTGCTGTCAAAAAGCTTTTCAGCAAAACAGGAAGATTTGTGAGCAGGTGTTCATTTCCCATATTTATCGATTTTTTAAAATAAGGAAATTGCAATTGATGAATTCTAAATAAAATAAAAAATTAAAGAAACTGCCTATTTACAAACTACCCTCTCCAAGCACCTGTCGGGGATTGTGTGCAGGTGTCCACACATTTTCAGCCTTGTACTGAATGCATGAATTTACTTGGAGTCCATTTCCTTCATTGAATGAATTTCAATGGAAATTGAAATTGACAGTTTTCCCTGCCTGGCTTGTGAATATCAACTTCTATTTCTCTGGTTCACTCTCCAGGCTGCGGGATGAGGGTAAGCAAAACGGACTCCTATAATTCCCTGTGAGTGGGAAGTCTGGCACTCTACTTCAAGGAAAGCTTGCAGCTGGACCCACGTCACTGAGCAACATCAAAGTTGTCGGTTAGTGCTGAATGCTTTGCTTTGTGGTCTGTGAGATCAGTGCTGAATGCTGTGCTTTTTAGTCTGTGCGGTTGGGTTGAATATGTTGCTGTTCTTTATGGCCTGTGGAAGTCAGTGTTCAATGTATTACAGTGGTCTGTGAGCTCACTGCTAAATGCTGTGCTTTGTTGCAGGTATGTGAGGTAGAGTGTCAGTGCTACGTGTGCTTTGCTCAGTTTGCCTCTGTGGAGCAGAAACTACAATCACTGCCTCTTTCAGCCTTTCAGTCTCTCAGTCAATATCCATCTTTCAGTATATGAAGCCTGGACCCTGAGACTGGCAGCACATACCTGGCTAAGTAAAGGACTCTTCAGTGTCCAGAGTGCAGGTTATGCAGCTCAATCCAGGCTGAAGTTGGAGAAGCTGCAGGACCCACTACAAATCTCCCCACTGCTCAGCCTGCAGACCCACAGCAAGGCCAACACATGCAGGCCAGGGATTCACAGAACAGCCGGGTGATTCTCCCTCTCCCTCGGGCAGTTATGAATACAGGCTCACCAGTGTGCTGTCTCATATTGGGTCCAGCATGCGTCATGGTAAGGCACCCAGGTATGAAACTGATGTGAACCATCTTTTCCATTATATGCCTGCTAAATTAATGTAATATTAATTAAAATAAACAACTGTGATGATGATGAATTAGATTAGTTTATCATCTGTGCGATGAAGGACCAGATACCCTCACCCTCTTGTGTGTTTTTTAGCACTATGATGTCAGTCTGATCAGGAGCCATTTTCAGTATGTGATCACCCCCTTCTGTAATCCTGCAGGTCATTGTATCAGTGAATGCGCTGACCAGGATGGAAACTGGCTGTCATTTGATGATGAAACGGTGAAGAAAACTGACCTGGAGTCAGTGCTCAGCCAGCTGTGCATACCTGCTCTTCTATGAGTACAGGCAAGAGCTGGTCCATGCCAATAGCCCTGCTGTTCTGAGTATAGTACATGTAGGACCACTACTGTTCTGTGAATACAGCACAGGTACGAATGCTGCTGTTCTGTGAGGGCAGTTAAAAGCTGATTGTGGCTACAGCATCTCGTGTGCTTCTGTATAGGAGGAGATCTGCAGCCAGCATAACGGATGTCTGTTTTAGGGGTGCTGGTAAATGGATCTGGAGAGAGCAGTGAAGGAGAGACACCACGGGCCAGTCTCTCAACGCCAAAACACCAGAGGGCCAGCCTCTCCCAGCCCAGAAACACCAGGACCAGCCTCTCAACCCAGAAAGAATCAGGGCCAGCCTCTCAACCCAGAATCACCAAGTCCAGCTTCTTTCAACCCAACGCAGAAACTCCTGGGCCAGCCTATTTCAACCCCACTCAGAAACACCAGGGCCAGCTTCTTTCAACTGAACCCAGAAACACCAGAGCCAGCCTTTCTCAACTCGACCCACCAATTTTTCCCTTGAGCATGGGGGTTGCAACAACATTAATCATTAAATTTTAAAAATGTTGTCATAATATTTTAAATCGTAAAATTTGAATGTACATAGATCAATTAAATTTTTGTTGAAGCGATTATTCTGTTTCGGGGGAGAACCATGGATTGTCTTCACTCTCCCGAGCCAGCAGCAGGAGCCGTGCATGAGTATGCTTGTACATAGTTCACGAATTGGGCATTCCAAATTCAGAAGGGGCTGGAGATGCCAAAAATAAATAAATAAAAGAAATTTTAATTTTCCTAGATTCCTCTCAAATTATGATTTGTCTCTACCAAGTTGCATGTGCTTAGAGTGAATAATCACCTCAGTAGGGATATGTCTATGTATGCTTTGGTTGCTGCCATCTTGAATTGATGGTTATTTTGCCATTTTTAAAAAATTTTATATACTTTTGCCACTTTCACCAGGTTGAATCGCTGGAAAATTTGCACACAGATAGAGATGTGATGGTAGTCAATTGAAATTGCATTATTTAAGCAATGACATAATGGGAATGGTAATATACTTTTACCATTAATCTCAAAATTAATCTCAAATCTTTCAGAAACTGCGGTGCCTTATACACTGATCACAGATGTAAAATATTACTTCATCACACAGGGTATTAAACAATCAATGGACATCTCCAAAGCTGGCCTCAGAGCTGTAGTGCGATGCAAAATGGAGCAGCAGTAGCATACACCTAAAAAGCACTAGATTAACCGAAGCTCAAGTCAGCTAGGTGCAAATAAAAAAGGAGACATAATTCATAATTGTATCAGTAGCTAGCTAATATTGTTATCAGAAATGATCACCGTTCTAAATTCATACGCTGGCTACCGCTGATACTACATCTACTTGTAATTACAGAAGCTGCAATGTATGATAAAGAACAAGTTTAATATCGAATATCTTAACATTAGACCTTACACACTAGCAAAACCAGTCTTGAAACCAGTTTAGACTCCTTAAAAAGTCCACACTACCAGGGGTTTAAACACGTTTTAGTTAAAACCCCTCGGAGGTAAAATCGAAAACGATTTTTTAAATCCTTAACTGGTTTTAGCTTTAAATATGTACAGGATCGGTTTTTTAAACCTTCCTATAGAATTATTTTCCTTGTGTCATAAATGAATGTCCATTGGTGGTAGGCCTACTCGCGAGTTCCGAGGGAGTTTCAAATGTCTTCATACTTAGTTGAACATTTATATTCATTTTACTATAATATTCACATTCATTGCCAACGCAGTCAACTTTGTCGGAGGAGACACGACACAAACACTTGGAAAGGGGCAAATTGATTAGCGTCGTCTTTTTTAAACTGTAAACCGTCACTATGGTTTCCATGGCACACAAAATTTCAAATCTGTTGTCAAGGAAACGTGCTGTGTGACTGAAAACCGCCTACCAGTTTTGGCAGTTTGGAGAATTTGTCTCAAATCTGACTACTATTTGAGATATCACTGCGACTTTTAGTGATCTTTTGTGACTGCCTATTTTTTAAATAGGTTACATTTGGCTCAGCCATTGTCCAATATGGTGAACAGCCATGCCCTGCCATAACGCTTATTTGTTGTTTCTGCAGACTGACCTTTTTCCAGTCGATATCACACTGGTATTTATTTATTTATTTAATTTGTAAAAATGTGTCCCACCAATCACTTCAGTTAGTCTGAAGTCCAACGTTGACCTAGAGCTCTCACTCAGGTCTCTGTAGGCCACACACACATACATCTACACTTTACATACTACTATCAAGTGTGAGTTTTAATATTTGTTGATTTTTGTAAAAAAAAAAAAAAAAATTATAAAGGAGACATTGGGAGATGATTTTGGAGATTTTCAGTTGGAGGGGTTTGGCAATGTTGCACCTTATCCAAGGCATTCAAGTAATGTGTAGGAACAGGTCAAGGTAGCAAAAAACCTCTCAGATAAAATGCAGAAAGAAATGCCAAATGCAATACATGCTGAGCATTTTGGTATTGAAAAATGCAAGCTCAGTCCCAGAGAACATGCTATTCCGGCCAGGAATGACCATGACATTGAAAGAGTGGTGTCAAAGTGCGACATCTGTCGCACACACAGGAACTCGCAACAGAAAGAAACAGTGATGTCTCATGAGACACCACAATGACCATGGCAAGAGCTAGGAACTGAATTCAATTCAATTAGCTGATATTGCTGATGGATGAAGGATGAGGCATCGTGTTGCCATGGAAGCAGAAATCTGTGCAATGTATTCTATACGGACTGAGGAGCTTCAGAAAGACAGCATCATTACCTCAGCTGGTCCTGAGTCCATGTGTCTTTCAAAAGTTCAGCATCTGAAGTATATACTATTACAACTGCCCTAAACGGGAGTCCTAACTGCTAAACCCTTAGCTGATTCCACTGTGACATATAAACTATTGCATGCACTGTTAGCACACACTTTCACCTAGAGCACCTAATATTCTTGACTATTATATTTACTGTACATAGCACAGAGATGTAATATATGGGATCAATTCAGGCCTGCAATCTGAATCAGGAATCTGAAACCATTAGTTTACAAGCACAGCTCTTTAACCCTGTCTTCATGTGACGTGGCAGGTTTGTGTTAGCCCTGGGTACGAGCTGACAGGGGGGAGAACTGCCCTGGGTCCCAGCGCTGTACTCTCGGTCTGCACAAGCCTGCTCCCAGCACCTCAAACCCAGCATTACACAAACATCACAATGGTTAAAATAGAAAAAAGTATATACAGTATAAAGTACTACAGACTGGGCCTTCGCTTCAGTATCATCTTTTGCAGGAAATTATCCTCTAAACATTTCCTTTTGAAATGCCACTTCTGCAGGAATAATGAGGTTACGATTTTCCTGCGTCTTCACTTTGTTTTTATGAAATGGGCCTCTATGGTGACCATTATTGAGATATTGTCATCTCCCTGCATGGGTCATGTTGTTAATGAGGAACTGATGCTTCCATCACGTTTCTTTTAGATAAATAAATCATTTCCATGCTTTTGACTGACTGTGGAGAGGAGTGGGGTGTGACTGTGTTACATTATTACAAAAAACAAAAACAAAACAATCCTAGTCTTCTAGTTTCATATTATTTCTACAACCCAGTAGTTTCTCCATTTGAAAATTTGGTTGTCATAAGCAATGAATGTCTAATGTTGTGAGGCATTGCATTAACGAACACGATTCATTCATTGTGCTCATTCATAGTGTCTTGCAATTAAGAAAGTATCAACTAAAAACAGCCGCAGACACCAGGGGTAATGATGGCCTAATTTAAGAACCATTTAAAGCATTGTGGCATCCATTTGACTTTGTTGCCAGCAATTATACTAGAGACTTTCACTCAGCTTGGAGTGAAAAATCACTCAAAACTCAGCCATCCCCACTTTACTCCTAATTTTTCTGATAATACTTGTGGGTTAAATGGATAGTGATTACAGCAGCAGTATTCACTGAATTTCATTTAGCAGAGCCCAATCTTGCATGAAGATCCATTTATCAATAGATATGCCTTAGTTTTGTGTATGCTTCCACCCTCTAGTGGTTAATAAACAAATAGCAATTTCTGCATTAAATGGTAAATGGTAATGGACTTCATTTATATAGCGCTTTACAATTGATGCCTCTCATTCACCCATTCACACTCACACGCCAATGGTGAAAGGCTGCCGTGCAAGGTACCAATCAGCTTGTTGGGAGCAATTAGGGGTTAGGGACACTTCGACACTCCCAGGGCGGGGGATCGAACCAGCAACCCTCCGACTGCCAGACAACCGCCCTTACCACCTAAGCTATGTCGCCCTGCATTAACCTGGGATGTAATGAGATAAGAGAACCAGAGCTGTCAAGACAAAATGAAACCATTTAATTTGACAAGTGGGCACAATTCAACAGATTATCATAAATCAGAATAGCCCATGCACCCCTATGCACAAATAATAAATGCTAAAAAAGGACCACAATGGAAATAAGCCTTTGGGTTTTATTGTGTTTTTATCCT
This sequence comes from Anguilla rostrata, assembly GCF_018555375.3. Taxonomy (NCBI): domain Eukaryota; kingdom Metazoa; phylum Chordata; class Actinopteri; order Anguilliformes; family Anguillidae; genus Anguilla; species Anguilla rostrata. The sequence goes on along the minus strand of NC_057946.1, from coordinate 29,001,507 downwards.
TTTGATGATTTCTGTATCTGGGGCATCTTTAGCTAGAGGGGCCACTTGTATTTTAATGATCATAAAGAATTTCAATCAATCAATCAACAGGTATCCACCCACTGACTGCCACTCATGCTTCTTGATTGGCTTAATCAAATTCAAATTCCTACAGCCAATTACAGCCTGGCAGCCTGTGTAGAAAGCCAGCTGTGGGCGCACCTGTCGGCCATCTTTGCCATTGACTTGTGTTGTGTGAGTTTGTGCCTGGTCTACCATTTATTATTTGTGCAAAGGGGTGCATGGGCTATTTTGATTTATGTCACAATTTCACCTGTTGTATTTTTTTCTTTTGTGGTATATTAGTTAAGTGTGATTTAATTTTAAGATGGTCCTGGTTTTGTTTGTTGTTTTAGCCTTTAAAGGGAAGTAACATAAGTTAAAAGTGACATGGCAGTTTTGCAAAGTACAGGAGAGTAGTTTTATTTACAAAACGGTGCAACAAGGAGACAAAAAAGACCTGAATGAGCCCAGGCCAAAACGGCAAACAAAACCAAGATTCCCCATTCATATTAATATGCTTTTAGTTACACTAACATTTCTGTATTTGGCCTTGCTCAGTGTGAAAACAAATGCAAAGATATAACTTTGGCTTAAATAATTGGGCCTTCACCAGCTTTTTAAAAAAATTATTACAAATTCTACATTTACCACAGTAGGTTTTTTTCATTTACCATCAGCTTGTTTTACGTTTACAGGAAGCCTCACATTTACCAGGGGTTTTACATTTACTTTGTTTGTAGGAAAGGCTATGCTGTTCTTTGCATGTAGATGTTCATGAGTTTTAAAACATTCTTTCTATCCCCAGCTCTGCAATCAACCTAGACAACTAGATGCATCAATCAATCGACACCAAGTAAGACCATAGTTATGTACTTTTCACTGGTTGGATGCCGCTGTGCTCAAGACTTCCGCTTTTTTTCAGTTGTGTGGAGATTGTTGCTTATGCTTGGTGAGAGTTGTTGACAAGAAGTGAAGATTATATTTTTTAAGTTTGAATCTCCGTTTTTGTATTCCTGTGAGGAATTTGTGGTGATTGATATCATTTTCTTCTAGTTTATGGCTGCGTTGGTGCTGTGCTGTTCAGAAGCGATTGCTGCTGACTGGACATTGCTGCTGTCTTTGTATTTTCTGGACTGATTATGTAGCGATCTGATGCTATTGTGGTGTAGTGAATTAATTGTAGGTGTATAGATCTTGGCTTAGCTGAGCTGTTGCCGAAGCCCTGGTACTGACTTGAGAGTTAGTAGCATTTGAGAGAGAGAGTAGTTTAAGTGAGGAGCTAGAAGCGATGCTGCTGCACGGTTGGTGGTGTTGGTGGTTGGTTGTAGGTGGGTCTGCCAGAAGACTTCAAAGGTAAAGAGCTGGTTATGTACTTTCACTGGTGGAATGCCGCTGTGCTGAAGTGTGTTTTTTCTTTCGGCTTTTTGGAGATTGTTGCTTATTGTCATTGTTTTTCTGGACTGATTATGCTGTGATATAACAATATTATGATGTTGTGAATTAATTGTAGGTGTATAGATCTTAGCTGTGTGTTGCTGAAAGTTCTGGTGCTGATTTGAGTTAGTGGCATTTGAGAGAGTAGTTTAGGTGAGAAGCTAGAAGCAGTACTGCTGCTGCTGCTGCACAGTTGGTGTTGGTGGTGGGTTGTAGGTTGCCAGAAGACGTCAAAGGTAAGGAGCTGGTTATGTAATTTCACTGGTGGAGTGCCGCTGTGTTTTTTCTTTAGGCTTATTGGAGATTGTTGCTTATGCTACACTAGGTGAGAATTGTTGTTGAGGAGTGAGGATTATATTTTTAATTAGGGCAAAATGTGTAGATTATTTTGATTTCCATTTTGGTGCTGTCACTGTTTTTCTGGACTGATTATGCTGTGATATTATAATTATTATTATTATTATATGATGTGGTGGGTGAATTATAGGTGTAGAGATCTTGGCTGTGTGTTGCTGAAAGATCTGGTGCTGATTTGAGTTAGTGGCATTTGAGAGAGGGTAGTTTAGGTGAGAAGCTAGAAGCAGTGCTGCTGCTGCTGCTGCACAGTTGGTGTTGGTGGTGGGTTGTAGGTTGCCAGAAGACTGCAAAGGTAAGGAGCTGGTTATGTAGCCTACTTTCACTGGTGGAATGCCGCTGTGCTGAAGTGTGTTTTTTCTTTTGGCTTTTTGGAGATTGTTGCTTATTGTCATTGTTTTTCTGGACTGATTATGCTGTGATATAATAATAATAATAATAACATTACGATGTGGTGAATTAATTATAGGTGTAGAGATCTTAGCTGTATGTTGCTGAAAGATCTGGTGCTGATTTGAAAGTTAGTGGCATTTGAGAGTAGTTTAGGTGAGAAGCTGGAAGCAGTGCTGCCGCACAGTTGGTGTTGGTGGTGGGTTGTAGGTTGCCAGAAGACGTCAAAGGTGCGGGCATGCTTATTTCAAAGCTGGTTTTTGCTGTTGGTTTTTTCAAATGTGTTGATGCTGTTTTTTTTGTTTTTTTGGTTTTTTTCAATGATGCTGCTGCAGTGATGGAAAATGGTGATGCTACAGTGATGTCTGATTTGTTGCATGGTCTTAAAGGAATATAGAAACTTGGAATTTATTAGAATGGTTTCAGGTTTTTTGAGTGAAGGGCTTTGGTTGCTTTTTTGTTGTGCTGGTACATGGTTTTTAGAGAAGGTGAGGGAAAAATGTTACTGACAGAGTAGTTTGTAGATGCTTGCAGATTTTAGCTTTGAGCTTAGAAGGGCTCGGCAGTTACCTGTGTTGCAGTTGATTAGATTAGTCTGGAGTAAATGTAAAATAGGATTTTTGAGTGGTCTGACTGGCTTACTGACTGAGGTTCAGAGTTTGCTTATGTCCATGGCTATGGTGTCCATAGTGTATGTGCCCTGAGATGGATAGGTGTACCTCTAGCCCAATTCATGCTGGGATAGGCTCCAGTGAACTCCCTCCCCTCCCATTGCCCTTCCCCCATCACCCCCCTCTCTGGTGAGAGAAGGTGAGTATGAATAGAATGAGACAGAAGTGGACAAGTTGAGTGGGAGAAATCCTCACACTGGAGCTGGAACATATCATGGAAATAGATCTGATGAAGATGATGAAAATAAGCTGCTGATGTGCTATTCACTTGTGGAAGAGATGCTTGAGTGGATGCAGATGGAGGAGAAGAGCTTTGTTATCCTGCTGTAGAAGTGTCATGTTTTTTGGGTGAACATGACAAGGCGGATCATCGCGCTATAGAACTAGGCATGACCTGGCTCAATGCAGAGGTTGGCTTGCACTACATATGCACCTGCTATACTTCTATATCCAGGATGTAGTCAATGCTGGGAAGAGGCTACAAAGCTTTGCAAGTCACTGTGTTCAACTGCCTGTTGTCCACACAGAATTGGAGGGAGATATTTTTCTTCCACACCAGCACTGTTAGGGACTCGCGGTGACTCTTGGATGGACAGATCATGGCTGCTGCTAACCTCTCCCAGACCATAGCCTCCGCCTCCTCCCGGCCCTGGGTCTCACATTGAGACTGGAAGGACTTTGTTCACCGGAAGGGGCTAAACAAGTTTGGAGAAGACTGTGCTGACAGCACCAGGCCTTGTGTCTCAGGAACACCACCTTTCTCCACTTTCTGCATTTAGTCATCTGAGTGATGTCTTGTCCTTTTCACAGTCATTGTGTCACAGAGTGAGCAGCCAGACCAATTCCTCAGGCTTCTGACTGGCTTCTCGGTTTGTGCTGGAATCAGCTCTCCATCCACTTTGAACCAAGTGATTGTCATCCGCCTTGTCCTTGTGTCTCTTCAGTACCAGCCTCCTTGAGTCGCCGAGTCTGAAGGTCATTCTGGCTTAGGCAGTGGATCTGTCCAGGTCTTCAAACACCGATCTCTCCTCTTTCACTGACTATGTAGTGATGGTCATGCTATCTGTGAAGGTTCATGTCACTGGTTGCCACACATTGGATTTTGTCTTGGGCCCTCTGATTGGTCTTTCAGCAGAATCCACAAGGATGTATACAATAGCAATGATGGACACTGTGCACCTTGTTACTGCCCAGCCTCTACTGTTTGGTAGTATAGTCACATACTGTTACCCTCACCCTGAAATCATTTTTAAAACAATAAAAACTAATAAAAATAAAAAATACAGAATCTAATAAAAATGATTAGTAGAGATAATATAGCTATGATAAAACTCAAACCATAATACAAATGTATTTTAGAAAATTATATTTAAATTATATTTAAAAAATAATTAACTCAAAATAAATAGCAATAAAAATAAACAAATAAACAAATAGTAATTAAGAATAGTCCAGGATTATTTAGAATAGTTCAGGATGAGGGTTATAGTGTAGGACTGTACAACCAGAGGCTGGGAGTGGCATGGTTATGGGGTGCACAGTGTCCATCATTGCTATTGTTTACATCCTTGTGGACCCTGCTGAAAGACCAAGCAGAGGGCCCAAGACAAGATCCAATGTGTGGCAACCAGTGACATGAACCTTCACAGACAGCATGACCATCACTACATAGTCAGTGAAAGAGGAGAGATCGGTGTTTGAAGACCTGGACAGATCCACTGCCTAAGCCAGAATGACCTTCAGACTCGGCGACTCAAGGAGGCTGGTACTGAAGAGAAGCAAGGACAAGGCGGATGACAATCACTTGGTTCAAAGTGGATGGAGAGCTGATTCCAGCACACACCGAGAAGCCAGTCAGAAGCCTGAGGAAGTGGTCTGGCTGCTCACTCTGTGACATGGTGAATGTGAAGAGGACAACACACCACACACAAGGCTGGGTGCAAAGGGTGGAGAAGGGTGGTGTCCTTGTGTAACCCAAGGTCTGGTGCTGTCAGCATGCACTCCTCACCAAACTCCTAAACCCATTCCGACATAAAAACTTGCAGTATCAGCAGTGGAACCAGTGGACAAAGACATTAGCAGCTAACCTTCAAAGATTCCAAAAGCTTCAGCAGAATTGGCCTAAACAGCAGGGGAACAAAATGGCAAATGCCTTTCAGAGGAGAGATTGAGGACTGCGACTGCAAGAACTAAGTGAGGTGAGCATCGATCAAGGTTCACATTGTGGCTCAGTGATTTTCAGCTGATGAAAAGAAGACTTAACACTAGACCTTATTCCCCTGGAAGATCCTTTGCAAAGCTTAGATGAGGACTGTGGAGTTGGTGAATGAGCACAAGCAATACAACTGTGATGGAGGTAATGGTGCCATAGGTTGGAGGAAGCCAATGAAATAAATCTACTGAAGTGTCTATCACCTAAGGATGAGTGCATGGGGAAGAGCTGAGCATCTAGGTGCTTACCCGTGGACATGGGATAAGAGGCTTCTAAGGACAATGGATGCAGAGGAAACTGAGGATTCCTGGAGCAAAGACCGCAACATACATGACAATGTGAAAAACAGCTAAACAGGAAGAAGCAAGAGCATCAAACCATATTTGGCTGAAGAGTGCAGAGGAGTGGATCAGCTACCTGGATCAGTCCAGGCCATTGATAACAAAGTTGTCCACCAAAGAGGGGGGTGGTGGTGGACAAGAAAAACCTGAATTTTTTTTTCTTTCTTTCTTTTTCACTGTGGGTGGGAAGTGAATTCCAATGCAAACAGAAGCCTGGGCTAGACTGGCAAAAACAAAGATGTCCTCCAAAGAGTGGGAATGGTGGTGTGAACTGTAGCATGGCTGCACACAAGACATTAGCCCCCAGGTGGCTAGCTAGCCACTTTAGCTAGCCTCTGCTTCACTAATCTCCACCCTTCTGCCCCCCCCCCCCCACCAGATTGGAGGAGGATAAGCTGAGTACTGCCGTGGTATCAGAGGGTGGCTGGCTATGGCAAGTGATGAAGAACAGGTGCTGGCAGAAGACCCGTTGAAGGAGGTGAAAGAAATGAAGAACCATTGCCAGAATCATGTCCAAGAGGCACCACAGGATTGTACAGGAGCCCTCCCAGTCACTGTTGAGCATGTCACGGAAAACAGGTTTGATGACCAAGAATGGAAGCTTTTGGTGTACCAGCGACAATGGATGAGAAGCTTAATTGGACGCAGAAGACTGAGACAAGCTTGCAGTAAAGGTTTGTTCCTCAGAGGTCAGTGCTGATCTTTCTGTCCATTAGTTCAAGGATGTAAATGGCAGCTAGGATGGACACTGCACCTTGTAACTGTGCCACCCCCAGCCTCTTGTTTTGTAGTACAGTCACACACTTGTAACCCTCATCCTGAACTTATCAAAGTAGTTCTGTAGGTTAAATATAATAATAATAATAATAATAATAATAATAACAATAATAATAATAATAAATTTTAAAAATAAAATAATAATAATAATAATAATAATAATAATAATAAACAAATAATTAATTAATTAAAAATATTAAACTAAACCTAGCCCTAATAAAATTAAAATTAAAAATGATTTTTTTAAATAAATAAAAATAAATAGAATCAATAGAAACATAAAAAAAATAATAATTAAAAAGAATAAATAAAATAAGAAAAAAACTATTAATTTTTTAAAAGGTTCAGGATGAGGGTTACAGTGTGTGACTGTTTTACCAGAGGCTGAGGGTGGACACGATTACGAGGTGCATGGTGTTCATCACAGCTGCTTTCTGCATCCTTGTGGGCTCTGCAGAAAGACCAAGCAGAGGAACTAGAACGAAATCCAAAAAGCCGCAACCACCAACATGAACCTTCACGAATGGCACAACTACCACTACACAGTCAGTTACAGAGGGGAGATGGGTGCTTGAAGACCTGGACATATCCATTACCTGAGCGAGTGACCTTCAAGCCCAGAATTGAGGATACTAGTACTGATGAAAGTATAAAATGCAGTCCATGATGAAAGGCAACGGCAAGGAGCATGACGGCATTCTGCTCAAAGTGGGTGGAGAGTAGATTCCAGTTCTCGCAGAAGCCAGTCAGACGCCTGGGGAAGTGGTGTGGCTGCTCACTCTGACACAGTGAGTGTGAAGAGGACAACAGACCGTGCACCTGGCCGAGTGCAGAGGGTGGAGAAAGGTGGTGTGCCTGTGTAACCTAAGGCATGGTGCTGTCAGCACACATTCCTCCTCAAGGTCGTCTAACCCCTTCTAGTGTACAAATTGAGGTGAGGTGCTGACATTCCTACTTCAACGATGGATCGGAGCTTCCCAAAGCTTCAGGACAAGCTACCCTTCAGAGACAACATTGAGGACTGGGACTGCATGGACAAACAGTCCAGGTCAGCAGTGATTAAGTTTCACACTGGCTTAATGTGATTGGTAGTGGATGAAGAGGAGTCTCTCCTTTTTCCACTGGAACATCACAGCTCTCATGGTAGGATTGGTAAGAGTGAAGGAGCACAAAGGAACACTTATGTTGAAGCTGATTGTGCCATGGGAAGAGAGGTTTGAGTAAGCCGATGAAAACAACTGGAGTACTGCTGATGAACTGCCAATCACTTAAGGATGGGTGTATGGAGAACAGCTGGACAGCTCAGTGCTTAACAATGAAAGTGGGATAAGAACTTTCTAAAGACAGTTGATACAGGAAAAAAAACTGTAGTAAAGACGGCAACATACATGACAATGTGCAAAACTGCTAAACAGGAGGAAGTAAGAGGACCATACTGCAGAGTGTGGAGCACTGGATTAGGTACTTGGCTCAGACCACAGCAATAATAAGAAAGATGTCCCCTGATGAGGGGGGGGGGTGGTGGTGGGTATCAGCAGTGGAACCAGTGGACAAAGACATTAGCAGCTAACCTTCAAAGATTCCAAAAGCTTCAGCAGAATTGGCCTAAACAGCAGGGGAACAAAATGGCAAATGCCTTTCAGAGGAGAGATTGAGGACTGCGACTGCAAGAACTAAGTGAGGTGAGCATCGATCAAGGTTCACATTGTGGCTCAGTGATTTTCAGTTGATGAAAAGAAGACTTAACACTAGACCTTATTCCCCTGGAAGATCCTTTGCAAAGCCCTTAGATGAGGACTGTGGAGTTGATGAAGGAGCACAAGCAATACAACTGTGATGGAGGTAATGGTGCCATAGGTTGGAGGAAATAAATCTACTGAAGTGTCTATCACCTAAGGATGAGTGCATGGGGAAGAGCTGAGCATCTAGGTGCTTACCAGTGGACATGGGATAAGAGGCTTCTAAGGACAATGGATGCAGAGGAAACTGAGGATTCCTGGAGCAAAGACCGCAACATACATGACAATGTGAAAAACAGCTAAACAGGAAGAAGCAAGAGCATCAAACCACATTTGGCTGAAGAGTGCAGAGGAGTGGATCAGCTACCTGGATCAGGCCATTGATAACAAAGTTGTCCACCAAAGAGGGGGGTGGTGGTGGACAAGAAAAACCTGAATTTTGCTTTTTTTCCTTTTTTTTTCTCCTTTCTTTCTTCACTGTGGGTGGGAAGTGAATTCCAATTCAAACAGAAGCCTGGGCTAGACTAGCAAAAACAAAGATGTCCTCCAAAGAGTGGGAATGGTGGTGTGAATTGTAGCATGGCTGCACACAAGACATTAGCCCCCAGGTGGCTAGCTAGCCACTTTAGCTAGCCTCTGCTACACTAATCTCCATCCTTCAGCCCCCCCCCCCCCACCAGATTGGAGGAGGACAAGCTGAGTACTGCCGTGGTATCAGAGGGTGGCTGGCTATGGCAGGTGATGAAGAACAGGTTCTGGCAGAAGACCTGTTGAAGGAGATGAGAGAATGAAGAACCATTGCCAGAATCATGTCCAAGAGGCACCACAGGATTGTACAGGAGCCCTCCCAGTCACTGTTGAGCATGTCACGGAAAGCAGGTTTGATGACCAAGAATGGAAGCTTTTGGTGTACCAGCGACAATGGATGAGAAGCTTAATTGGACGCAGAAGACCGAGACAAGCTTGTAGTAAAGGTTTGTTCCTCAGAGGTCAGTGCTAATTTTTCTGTCCATTAGTTCAAGGATGTAAATGGCAGCTAGGATGGACACTGTGCACCCTGTAACTGTGCCACCCCCAGCCTCTTGTTTTGTAGTACAGTGGATATAATGGATATGTCCAGGTCTTCAAGCACCCATCTCCCCTCTGTAACTGACTGTGTAGTGGTGGTTATGCCATTCGTGAATGTTCATGTTGGTGGTTGCGGCTTTTTGGATTTCGTTCTAGTTCCTCTGCTTGGTCTTTCTGCAGAGCCCACAAGGATGCAGAAAGCAGCTGTGATGGACACCATGCACCTCGTAATCGTGTCCACCCCCAGCCTCTGGTAAAACAGTCACACACTTGTAACCCTCATCCTGAACTTATCAAAGTAGTTCTGTAGGTTAAATAATAATAATAATAATAATAATAATAATAATAATAATAATAAACAAATAATTAATTAATTAAAAATATTAAACTCTAAACCTAGCCCTAATAAAATTAAAATTAAAAATGACTTTTTAAAAAAATAAAAATAAATAGAATCAATAGAAACATAAAATAATAATAATAATAATTAAAAAGAATAAATAAAATAAGAAAAAACAATTAAAATAATTTTTTTAAAAAGGTTCAGGATGAGGGTTTCAGTGTGTGACTGTTTTACCAGAGGCTGGGGGTGGACACGATTACGAGGTGCATGGTGTCCATCACAGCTGCTTTCTGCATCCTTGTGGGCTCTGCAGAAAGACCAAGCAGAGGAACTGGAACGAAATCCAAAGTGCCGCAACCACCAACATGAACCTTCACGAATGGCATAACCACCACTACACAGTCAGTTACAGAGGGGAGATGGGTGCTTGAAGACCTGGACATATCCATTACCTGAGCAAGAGTGACCTTCAAGCCCAGAATTGAGGATACTAGTACTGATGAAAGGCAACGGCAAGGAGCATGACGGCATTCTGCTCAAAGTGGGTGGAGAGTAGATTCCAATTCTCACAGAGAAGCCGGTCAGATGCCTGGGGAAGTGGTGTGGCTGCTCACTCTGACACAGTGAGTGTGAAGAGAACAACAGACCGTGCACCTGGCCGAGTGCAGAGGGTGGAGAAAGGTGGTGTGCCTGTGTAACCTAAGGCATGGTGCTGGCAGCACACGTTCCTCCTCAAGGTCATCTAACCCCTTCCAGTGTACAAATTGAGGTGAGGTGCTGACATTCCTACTTCAACGATGGATCGGAGCTTCCCAAAGCTTCAGGACAAGCTACCCTTCAGAGACAACATTGAGGACTGGGACTGCATGGACAAACAGTCCAGGTCAGCAGTGATCAAGTTTCACACTGGCTTAATGTGATTGGTAGTGGATGAAGAGGAGTCTCTCCTTTTTCCACTGGAACATCACAGCTCTCATGGTAGGATTGGTAAGAGTGAAGGAGCACAAAGGAACACTTATGTTGAAGCTGATTGTGCCATGGGAAGAGAGGTTTGAGTAAGCCGATGAAAACAACGGGAGTACTGCTGATGAACTGCCAATCACTTAAGGATGGGTGTATGGGGAACAGCTGGACAGCTCAGTGCTTAACAATGAAAGTGGGATAAGAACTTTCTAAAGACAGTTGATACAGGAAAAAAAACTGTAGTAAAGAGGGCAATATACATGACGATGTGCAAAACTGCTAAACAGGAGGAAGTAAGAGGACCATACTGCAGAGTGTGGAGCACTGGATTAGGTACTTGGCTCAGACCACAGCAATAATAAGAAAGATGTCCCCTGATGAGGGGGGGGTGGTGGTGGGCAAGAAAAACAAAGGACAAGATCATGTGCAACACAGCTGAACAGGAGGAAGAGAGCATCACACTGGCTTTAGCTGAAGAGTGCATAACAGTGGATTAACTACTTGGCTCAGGCCAGACTTGCAATAACAAAGATGTCCCCCAAAGAGGGGGGGTGGTGGTGGGCAAGAATAAAACCAAAACATGCCAACAAGTATTGCTGAATGGATTCAAATTCTTCAAAAAGCCAGTCGGAAACAGTGGAAGGGCATTGGATCAGCCATACAGTTCATTCTGGGCCTGATAAACCCAGTCTGTGCATCCTTCAGAAAGTATGTGTGAGCACCAGAACAACTACTGATGAAAGGACCTTATCTGAGGATAAAACCAGAGGCAGTGGAGTCATTCTGGTGTGCACATTTGAAGGGTGAATGTAATTTTTATTAGGAGGTGAGGGCCGTTTTTTCACATTGTTTACGAACCCCCTCCTCTCTGCTAGTTTGACAAAAATAAAGCTTTCATTTTTCAGTTGATTTTACTGCAGGAATGAAAAACTCCTGCATCACCTGGATCACAGCATTATTTCAGGTAAGACCCTCACACTTTATTTCAGTTTTTATTGTAAGCAATTACTTGTAAAACATTTCAGCCACTATAATACATGTTTGGTTTGTGGTATAATCTCATGACATTGCAAATTGTTAGGTTGCTGTTAAGTTCTTCCATGTTAATTATGAGGGACTCACTAATCTTCTGTGAAAATGCATAATTATTACCAGAAAGCAGTGTGTCACCTGTCACATTTTTCATGCTTTTCGGTAACACAGTACCACTCTTGATCTTTTTACCAGAAATGATCTGTAAATGTATGTCTACTAAACATCAAATGGAGCAAAGACAACATTTTCTGGAAATAACAAAGGTAAATGTACTCTGTCTTTATTGCTTTCATGAAGTAAGGTTTTGCCAAATTTAACAGACCACACCAAACACCAACAGATGCTGAGTTAAACTTTGCTTTGGGTTTGTAGCTGTTGTATGCTAATAGGGTGTGCAGAGGTGCACTAAACGCAGTGCAGTTCTCTCACTCTGCTGTAGGTGCTCTTAATCTCTTCAGAAGTTTCTAGTTTTGCTGTCACCACACACATATACAGACACACACACACACACAAGAGTAACTCAAATTTGTATTCATGCAAACCAGGCAGTGCACATACAGTACAGAACTCTCTCTATGGTAAACGCAAGAAGCCCCTGATTTAAGCTCCTATATACAGTAAAGATGTTTTTGGAGGATAAAACGGCAGCATTCTATGGGCGATTTGAACTTTAGGCGAATAAGGACACATTTGAATGCATAGGCCATATGTCCAAAACATGTTAAAATGTATATATAATGGCCTAACCTAGGTCCCTATGATCCATAGACTGTAACATTGACCACTGGGCCACGACTTTGATTGGTTCGTGAAGGTGAAGGATTGGCTGGTGTTGGTAAAATGTCCAATGGGGAGACATTTTGTTTGTGGGCTATGCGGCAGGAACAAAAGGAGAACGCAAAATCCCCTTAGTTTGGGGTTTTGTTGTGTGAACGTGAAGTTGTTTATGAATTCTCTCTGTTGAAATGGTGTCAGAATGTACAGAAATGAATGTTTTTAAGGGCGTCTGTGGCTGTTGTGGCATGCCTGCCATCCCAATTTCCAGCCTGGTCTGTGGTTGCTAGGCCAACTGGTTTGCCTGACACGACATTTGACATGCAACTCAAATTGCATGGTTTACATACTCCAAATCAGCATTTTTAAAGGCTAAAAGGAATACATCAAATTATGTCCTTTTTGGTATGCTGTGTACATGTGAGAAATTATTTAATGTCATTCATAATGTGACTGCATAAGGTGTTATAATGGATAACAGCGCTTAACATATTTATTATACCACTCTTCATAATAGCATCCTGTTATGAGCATCCCTGCATGATATTCATTATTTGTGAGGGCGTGACAGTGAGGGGACAGAGTGTTGTTATTACGCTGACAATTTTCAGTTAATCACACCATCCATGTCTTCAGCTCCAGCGGGGTTTTTGGTTCCAATTGTGTCTTATGAGTCAAAATGCTCTCACATTTAACTTTTTTACCCCTTTAAACTGAAAGATTACAAATACGTGATTAGAATGTTCTTAACTGATCTTTCTAATGCTGATGTTACAGCCGCTACTGGTAATTGTTACGGGAGTACCACAGGGATCTGTACTGGGTCCTCTGCTGTTCTCCATATACACCAAATCTCTTAGTTCAGTTATTAATTCACACGGCATCTCCTATTATTGTTATGCAGATGACACTCTACTCCTCTCTTTCCCCCCCTCTGCCTCAGGTTACTGAATATCTTCCCACCTGGCTGACATCTCTACTTGGATGGCCATCCACCACCTGAAGCTCAACCTCAACAAAACTGAGCTGCTGTTCTTCCCATACATGACCTCCCTACTACGTGAGCTGTCAATCACGGTTGATGGCACCACAGCGAGTGCCTCTCACTCTGCAAAGGGCCAGGGGGTGGTCCTGGATGACCAGCTGGACCTCAAGGAGCACATAAAGGCAACATCACGGTCCTGCAGATTCCTTCTGAACAACATCAGAAGGATTCAACCATACCGGACTACACACTCCCACCCAGCTGCTTGTCCAGGCTATGGCGACCTCCCGCCTTGATTACTGCAACTCTCTCCTGGCCAGCCGGCCAGCTTGTGCCATACAGCCACTACAGATGATTCAAAATTCCGCTCCCCGACTCTGCAACCATCCCAAATTCTCCCACGTCACTCCTCTGCTGCGGTCACTACACTGGCTACCGGATGCTGCCAGGACCAGGTTCAAAGTCCTGACCCTCGCCTACACTGCAGCCAACAGGACGGCCCCGATCTACTTGCAGGACATGATTCGATTCTATACGCCTGCTCGACCACTCCGCTCTGCGGCAGCAGGGCGCCTTGCACCCTCTCCCACCCGAGTAAAGGGATCACAGAGCTTCTCCACCCTAGCTCCCCAGTGGTGGAACAAACTCCCTGTCCCTCTTCGAACTTCTCCCTCACTACCCATCATCCACCGTGGACTTCAGACTATACCTGGACTTACTGCCACCACTCTCTGAATTTTACTTAAATCCCCCCTTTCATGACACTCATGTTACATTTACCCCCATTCCAGAACTTTTTGTTATTTGTATTTTTCCTAATATTGTAGCTTGTTCTTCTCCCTAGTTTGGCTTGGCATAAGTTAGGTCAGAATAGTGTTTACTGTTGAACTGAACTGTGTTCCTGGCTAGAAATAGCTGTACAAAATGAGTATCGTACCTTATTGAACCTGTGTTTTGTAGTTGTCCAATGACCATGATATGCACTTTTGTACATTGCTTTGGATAAAAGTGTCTGCTAAATAAATGGAGTGTAATTGAAAGCAATTGAGTTCTTAAACACTGACTTAAAATTAAGAAATTAAGCTCATATGGGCACCTGTGGACTATCTGTGCCAACTGTGTATGAGGTGGACCTTGACTGCTTGAGTTTGACTGCGTGCGCGTGCACGGGCACACGTGCACACACACACACACACACACAGTGTCATGAGCCGTTAAAGCTTTAGCTAATTCACAACCAGGACATTGCTTTTATGACCTCATACCTTTGATTAAGAGTTATAATCCGCATTTCTTCCATAAATATCTCCTGATGTATAAAAATGACAGTTACTGCGAAAAAAACCAAGAATGAAATGTTACAGCACATTTACCACCATCTCACGCCCGCACACACACACGTGATATGACTATACTGCCACCTGTTGGGGAAGAGAATTCAGTATGGAATGAATGAATGTGCACCTATTCATTACTCAAATAGCTGAAATGGCATATTGTAACAGGCTGCTGCTGCAATCGCCTTTAAGGCTGAGGCAAAGTCTTTTTTCAATAGTCTTTTTAAAAAAGGCATTTTGAAATAAACCCTGTTATAAAATAAAAACGATGAAATAATATTGTGTAATTATGAGTTGATAATGATTTTAATTACTGAATTATTTCACAGTTTATCAACATATTTCTGTATTCATATGTGATTTAGTCTGTATTTTCTGTTGTCTACGCCACAAATAAACAACTCAACAAATATTAGCCAAACTATGAACTCAATTAAATTTTTATTGTTGATGACATCATCACCATATTTATTGCTATTATTCTGTCAATAGGCTGTTGATATGATGCACTCTGGTCCAAAATCCACAAATGCAAATGGACAGAGTTTGTGTAGCTCACCTGAACACCCTAAGCCAACATTGAGCACAGAAAACAATGTTATTTTTTAGCTTACAAGGAAAGGAAAATTATTATTAAGGGCTAAGGAATTTCTTATTACCAATATTATTTTTACTATTCTAGGTGAAAAAAAATGCATTTTTTTCCTCAATGTATTACACCCATATATGTGATCCACAGCTGCAGTTAAACATCATTCAAGCTGAAATGTCTTTGCCTTTGAGTCAATGTACTTGCAGACAGTCCAGTGAGTGCATGCAGCACTCAAACCACACCCCAGTGTGACAACAGAGTGTGAATGGCACTTCCTGTCACAAAAGCAGGGATAATTCACTAACCACCGACCTCACATACACACAAAACCTCATAATCCATTGCTGATTACTAAGGGCAACTGAGAAAATACAATAGAAGAACTGCCAGGCTGACATTTTCTCAGTTCCTAAATGAAGCCCTTGGAGATGTGTGAGCAGTCCCCTGCACCAATCACGTGTGGCACCTGTGACTTTGCCCCACCCCCCCTGGTCCACGTCTCGCACCCAATCCCCTCTCCCCGTCTCCCAGCCCCGCCCTACCGAACGTGGCTGTGCACCCATTGGCTGAGTCTGTGGGCGTAAGCGGGGGGGCTGACGGTGGAGACGGAGCGGCCCGGGTGGCGGAGGCTCTTCCACAGGCGCTCCAGCCGTTTCCTCAGGCCGTACACCGTGAACACGTCCACGATCCCCACAAAGTAGCGCCGGTCCGGCCCGTCGATCACGTGCAGCGGGTTCCGGAAGCTGGGCAAAAGCCGGCGGTTCTGCGCGTGGAAGTCCAGAGGTCCCGGCGAATCGGGGGACCCCGACCCGGGGCCCGCGTCCTGCCTGCGGTCCGTTCCGTAGACAGGCGAGGCCTTGGACGTAAGCAGGGCGGAGTCTTCCTCTGGACCCGTGTGGGCGGGGCTTGAGCCCGTACTCCCCGGCCTATTGGAGTGAAGGAGAAGGAAGAGGAAGAGTGAGAAGGGCGGCTGTGTTTCCAGGTTGCTAAACACATGCATTCAGGTCCATCCATACTTTAACCTGTCCTGTGAGCAGATTTCAGGACTTCACATATTATAAGGCAGTACTTCCCGCCCCCCCCCAAAACACACACACCACCAAACACTCTGTCCAGAGCTCTGAAGAGAAACTGGTAACATGCAGAGCAGGTGTGAGTAGGTTAGCTGTAGTGAGCATGAGCAGCCTAGTGGTTTGACAGGGTTATCTGCAGCAAGACACAAAGCTAGGCCCACTATTCTTTATGTTGATGATACATGCCTGCTTGCCGGTCGTCTTGTGTTGGAGAGAGACCAGGACCTGGAAATATAAATGAACACTCACATACAAAATATACAATAACATAAATAAAAACAAACAAAATATAAATGTATTAAAATTCAAATACATAAATTGTTTAAAAGGTAAATAAAAAATGACAGGAATTTGGCAATGCTGCTGAGAAAAATCCCACAGATTCTTTTGGCTGTTCTCTGAAATCTGATGCAGCTATTTCTGCTGAGTGCCAGCAGGGGGCGGTACCCACTTGGTGGTGCGCATGATGAGGGTGGCAAAAGAGAGGCTCTGGCTGCGTTCATCCTGGTGCAGGGGCTGATGGGCCAGCAGCAGGCTGTAGTCCAGCACGTTGAGCTCCTGCAGGAAGGCTGTGTCGATCTCCACCTGGCGAAGCAGCCAGGAGCACTCACGGCCTGATAGCACAAGACGGGCACATCACTGGACAGCACACACATCATGGCCAACTTAAACATGCTTCCACATGCTAGCAGATTAAATAACCACTGCATGGTGATGTGGTAGTTTGAAGTTTAACCCGGTTACTGTGGGGGTCTTTAGCCTCAGGGAAGCCATTTTATGTGCTACAGAGATTAAACGTTTGGGAGACCCTGCTGTGATTCTCACCCAGAGTGATGAACTGGCCCTCAAAGTTCATGTCCTTCAGAACCATGATCACCTGACTTCCCTCAGGGGCAGGGTCAGTCCAGCGGTTCACCTCACAGCCTTTGATGTCATATCTGCCAAAAAAAGAGGAAACAATAGTCCCAAAGATCAATGATGGCATTCAGCCAGTCCCCCTCTCCCACACTGAAAACAGTGTGGGGAAACTCTACCATGTTGCAGTCTGTAAAACTAGAACACCTCTTTAGCTCTTTGAGGAGACATCTTACCGATCCTCAATCCTCTCATCAGGGTAGAAAACGCTCTGCATGATAATGAAGTACTTCTGAAAAACAGAAAGGGCCATGCTTAAGGTCACCGGCAGTAGGAAGCAGGTGTAATTGGGTTTATGGAAGCGATGCTTAGCAAACCTCTACCTGCCTTCTCCGCGGAATTTTAATCCTGTGGACACCTGAAAGTGAAAAATCAGCAATCACCAAGAAGCAGTAGAGACAAGAATACAATTTTTTTTTACATCTAGGCATTTAGTACAGTCTCCAGCAGACCCTGTAGCTCTCTCAATGAAAGAGTTAATCTTACTGGTGTGTATTGTTACTACCATGTGTTCCCACTGCAGACCAAAAGGAAGCCCTGTTGAGGTGCCTCTCACCCAGGAACTTGACAAGCAGGGAGTGAGGGTATTTCTCCAGGTGTTCCATGTAGACCCTCAGGTGTGACAGAAGGAACTTTATCTCCTGCTCGCTCTGTGTCTTCAGGAAGAACCGCTTGTCATTACTGCATCACAGAATGGGAAAGACCTATTTACAGTGCAGGCCCTAAGACTTTGCAGTGACACAATTTATTTTTGTTTTCGGCTGTTTTCCAGCACATTGGATTTGAAAGGAAGCAATGAATAAGAGTGCAGACTGTCAGCTTTGATCTGAGGTTCTGAATCCCTTTTCAACTAACGAGCTAATCAAGAACACTCTGCAGGATGTAGACATAGATGTGTCAAAGACTACCATAAGGAGAAGACCACAACAACATAACCACAGAGGGTTCACCGAAAGATGCAAAGGACTGGCAAACTTCAAGATCAGAATGGCCAGGATAGAGTCTGCTAAAAATTACATGAAAAAAACTCAATAGTTCTGGAACAAAGTCTTATAGACAGATGAGAGGCATATTAACCTGTGCCAAAAGGATGGAAAGAGGAAGAAAGGAACGGCACATGATCCAAAGTATACCATCTCAACTGTAAAACATTCTGGAGGTAGTGCTATGGCTTGGGCACGTATGGCTGCCACTGGAACTGGCTCACTTGTCTTTACTGATGTGACTGCTGACAGCAGCAGGATGAATTCTGAAGTTTACAGGAACATCTTATCGGCTCAGATTCAACCAAATGCCTCAAAACTCATTGGATGGCGCTTCACCTTGCAGCAGGACAATGAGCCCAAACACACTGCTAAAGCAACCAAGGAGTTTTGTCCGGGTCAAAAGGTGAATGTTCCTGACTGGCAAAGTCAAACACCTGACCTGAATCCAACTGAACATGCCTTTTACATGCTTCTCCACTCACGTTAAGAAGAAGTCAGCCTTGCTCTTTGAGTTGCTGATAAACTGCAGGTAGCAGCCGGTGCAGGAGAGAGAGCTCTGATACTCTTTCTCTGTCAGACCGAGAGAACGCCTCAGACTGGCAAACACCGGGCCTGCAAATGACTGCATCATGAATCCCTGAGGGGGGGGGAGAGGAGGGGAGACAGAGGCGGGGGGGGGGGGGGGGGGGCAGGGAGAGAGAGAGAGGAGGGGAGAGAGAGGCAGGGGGGGGAGAGACAGAGAGACAGAGAGTGACATGGAGAGAGAGGGAGAGAGATAGAGAGAGGAAGGGAATTGGTTGAGGGAGACGGAGAAAGAAAGGGAGAGCAGACAGCCCTCTCTCTCCCTCTTTTTTTCTCCCCCTCCTCTCTCCCTTCATCTCTCTGGCTATCACAACACTGGTAAATACAGAAAGCAAAATCAGTGAAAGCGTATTATTCCCCTTGACTGTACCTTGTGTATTTGAGTAACCTCCTGTTTAAAATCCTCTTCAGTCAGTTCATTCTAGAAAATCAACAGTATGTCATTTCAATCAAATACATTTTCTATTTATTTTATAGAAATTCAGACGTTCTCAAACAAGTATCAAATTTCCCATTAATACACAAAATGGAAATACAATTTTTAAAAATGGAAAACAACAGAGAGACATGCTTGAAGACCGGAACCATGTTCAGAAAACATCTTGGCAAAAGAACACTGGTCTAGCCTTATAGCTCATTTATTATTTATATATGTTTTCTTCTTTGGGTGCCTGTTTGAAAAATAGATCAAAAAGACTAAAAAGAAAAAATAATCTGCAAATAATGTAGGGTAGATATGAATACAGGAACACTGATCCTACATCAGGACTCCTGCTCTGATATGCTTTATGAATACGGCTCCAGCTCTATCCCTAGGCCACCCCAGAGGTCAGTGACCAGAGGGTGCCACTTCCTGTGTGTCACAGAGGAACCACAGCTATGACCAATACAAGGCAGGATGTTACCAGAATAGCAGGATAGTAGTCATACAAATATAGGCGCACTTCCACCTACTGATTCTTTAAATAAAGCTTTTGGGGTTTACGACACAGGGTGAAGTGGGGTAGATAATGGCTGCTGAGACACCACAAAGCTCTTTATTTGGGTTTCTGAAGGGGAAGTAATCTTTAGCTGCCTCGCAAACAGACAGGAAGTTTCCAGGAATTTGGCCAGGGCTGTAGGGGTCAACAGCGACAAGGGTCCGGCCAGCTGGCCAATGAGATCGCATTGCACCTGCGCATGCTTCTAGCCCAATGAGGCTACTGAAAGACAGCAGGCTGCGGTCTCATTCAATAGCCAGAATGTTCTGTTACGTTTTGAACATTCAGCCTGATACGGAACAGTAAATTCACTCTGAACGGCTCTGAATGCTACATTTTGCAAGGCTCCGCAGGATTTTTTGTGGGCGTGTCACAGGGCAGGACTGTTGGCTCCGATAGGTCGGGGCTGGGGTGGAGTGTGTAAGTATGTAATTAACCGCAGTATAAATGCCTTACACAATTGGCCTCTCACTGCCACCAAACATGCAATATTCTGCATCCAAATGTACAGGTAATTTAAAAAAAAAAACTTTTTAATACAGCCTGAGTTTACAGACCTCTCAGCATTTTCTGACCACCTCATTTCTGCCACCTAGAGCAAACTTTCACACCAGAAGCTGTAAAGTTTCTGAGGCAACGGGTGCAGTGCAGTGCTGTTTTATACGTGAATATGAAAGACCATAACAATACACAGCCCATTTAGCCCATCTAGGTATTTCCTGCATGGGTTATCTAAATGATTACATCTGGCATTTAGATATTACAGCATTAAAAAATGTTTGGGATTCCATATTGCGCTCTATTTTCCTACACTCCACCCCGTACATCTGTCCTCCCTCGACAACCCCCCCACCACTTTTTCTCTTTTCCCCTTTCTGATACTCACGCAGAAAGAGATAAATTACTGAGTTGAGTCTGTATGAGTGCACAATCAGGGCATCCATATTTGTTACCCTGGAAACCAGACCCACTTTGACACCACCCCCCACCCACACCTAGTGCCTAACACCTTTCAGGAGATCTGGAAAAGAGTGTGTCATGATTTATTCATTGAAGCCAGATTTCATAAGAGAAGATGGCTTTTCACTCTAGTACTGTCACTTAGCATCAATACCAGTGACACAAATGGCATATTACACAGATATTAACTGCGTGGCACTATGACACTTAACTTTATGCTGTTGGTTAATGTATTAACCAATCCCGATTGTGACACTTGACGGTTCACTATCAGAAGTCCACCTGGCAACAGTCAGACAGAGTGCGGTTTCGTGAGTGGGTGGAGCCGGGTGCCTGTGTAATTAGTGCGGTGTTATACTCGCCGGGGGCGGGTTGTCGATGCTGTTCTGCACGGCGGCAGAAAGGCCCTCCTTCATCATGCAGGTGAGGCTGTGGAAGGGGTGCTGCTGGTCAATCTCGAAAAGACCCAAGAGCCTCCACTGCTGCCTCAGTCCGCTCCATAGTTTCAGCCCGCGAGAGTGCTGGACACGCTGCTGCATCTCCATCTCAAACAAACACAGTGTACACAGAATAAACAGCAGTCGCACTTGGGGGGCGCAAAAGAGATGACCAGATAAAAAGCACCTGAAACGAAGGCAACGGAAGAGGAGTCGAGTGTCTAAGTGCGCAGCACACTGCTCAGGGTGGCTAGACTGTCCGTGCGCAACCTCTTCCGACTCGGTCCAACAAGGAACAGTGGGCAGATGTTCTTCTGACAAACATGCCGATCACGCACAGAATCATCACTGAAGCCGCCTTATTCAGCCGTGATCGGACTCGGCTGGTACGAATAAAGGGTCTCTATTTTGTGCCTCCATAAGTTAAACGTGGAATGCGAGCCGTTTCTGTCACTACACTGTGCGCTGCTGAACAGGAGCATTGTGTGGGGCACTCAAGTGTACTGGCGCGTCTGGTAATTAAATAATTAAACGGAAGGAGGGGGCACTGCCACACCCCACAACAGTTGTGCCCAACAATGTATATCACCAGTATGGTTGAATTTGGATGTGAATACGACCATTTTTATGATTGATTATTTAAAGTAGGGTACTAACTATATGAATATTAAAGAAAACATGAATGACTAGGCATGCTGTACACATCATCACACGAGTTTGGACTACGCATATGAGTATGGAAACGATAATTTAAAAAAAACACAATGGTACAGAAAATCATTGATAAATGGACAAAAGACAATTTATTTCACATAAAACCCATTTACCCAACAAAATCGTGGTGTATGCGCATAATATGCAATCGGCGTTTGGATAACTAATTAGCCATGAGCCCACATGTACCCAAACCAAGTTTTAAAAAGTAGCAGAGGAATTTAGTTATTATAGGCTAATATCTGACGGACCTGACTCAAACAAATAAACGCTAAATCTTATTAAATCTCAGTCTTACCTCATCTTGAGTCATTGTCGCTGTTAATAACTGTACGTCCTCGGTTCATCGGCTTTTACTTTTACTTCAGCGCTTTCTTTCACTCGTTGCAGCAGATTGCGTATCCTTTTTAATTGGGCGCGTGTGCCACCTCTGCAGATTCATCGGCTCCGCGCACATCCCGGACGCGCGTTAGGCACCAAGGTCCCCATCTCTCTCCATTGAAAACTCGCGTATCTCAGATCGAAACCCGGCCTGCACGCGTTAGTACGGACTGTGCCAAAGGCTCTAAACATAGAGGGAGCGCAGCCTTTGGCAGAAACCTTGTCTCCGCACTTCCAGTTTATAACCAAAATCCGAAACGTTTGAATGGGGCGAATTTGGAGTGATCAAGTCCGTGGCTGTCAATCGTTTAATTCAACTAGTGAAATTCAACCTAGAACGCGCCTGCGCCCCCATTGACACTAGCCAGTCTCCACTTTTGCCGCGCCATTGTGAACTCATCGGGGACAGACCTCAGTAAGGGCCAATAGAGTCATTTGTGCCACTTTTTGAAAACGGTACAAAACCCTCACTCGGAAAAAATATTTATATATATATTCCTAGCGATTGCCGCGTCTCTGGGATGGTATTGGGGTCTGACCCCCACCAATATACGAGTGCTTTGAGATGACGAGATCTACAACTACAAAGCACGATCAATTCATCCATCAAGGGCACAGCTGCATTGTCTGTCTTGGGCCAATGTCCCCTCTGTTCACTATAGTGTACGGTATTCACTGTAGTTCTACAACAACTACATTGATCAGAAAGCATTCCATTAAAATGTAAGGATTACATTTCAAAACAATGTACAGGGTGGGGAACCCTGTTCCTGGAGGGCCACATTCACTTCTGATTTAAATGCCATCATGTTTTCAAGAACTATACCCAGGCTCAATGAGTATATTTTCTGTATAAAGCCGCGTTTCCACCGCAGGAACTTTACCCCGGAACTAGGAACCTTTTGAGGAACTCAGTGCGTTTCCACCGCAGGAACTAGGGTCTAAATTTAGTTCCTGTGGCTTTATTTTACCCCCCAAAAAGTTCCTGCTCGGGGGGTAATACTTTCCGAAAGTACAGGAACCTTTTGGGTGGAGCTTGCAGCGCTGAACATTTCTGATTGGTCGAGTACTCGCAGCATTTTTTTGTGTTTGTTTTCAGCCGCCATGTTTAAAAATATGCAGCCGCAAACCAATTTATTTTCATAACTTCAAATCAAACTTGTATGTTATGCGGCGCAGTAGCCTAGTTTTGGTTATAGCCTGCCAACGTCTTGGAATTATAACGTGTGCTCTTCTGTTCTTTTCTTGCTTTAGTATTCGTTTTAGAATACACCAATACTGGTTCACTCGCACATTAGACCATGTAAGAGTTCCCTGGGTTCAGCGAGAGTGCCCTTGTGTGGCAAGCTGGCGGAAATAGATATAATAAATGTTAAAGTGCTTAAAGTTAGATAAATGTTAAAGTGCTTGCGAAGTGGTTGAAGAGTTGAAATAGCCATAAATTATTGCAAAGGGATGTATCCAGTACACACCCACCAAATATCTATTCAAAGTAATGACACAAACAGCTCTGAGCCCTGTAATAAACCAAACTCCGCCCATTCAATCCGCACATAGGAACTGAAGGAAACGTTCAGACTGATATAACTCGATACTGCAATACATGTGATTTCCCTTACTGACGCTTAATACATACCATTGTAACTCCATACAATGTAGTCTGGAGCCATTCATGAATTTACCTTTGCAGTCGCTATAAAATAAATAGCAGTTGTCCCAGACCAATTCTGGTATGTATTTATTCATTCATTCAATTACTCTTCATACACAGTGTACATGAAAATACAAAACTATATTCATTTCAGATGTTGTAAACAATTACTTTATTGCCATCTGTGCAAAATTCTGAACAATGAATTTGAAACAGCGGGTCATGCTAATTTACACCACAGCCTATTTTTGGGAAATCTCTCCAAATCCCTTCTTGCTTTTGTGCAAAATTTTTATTCAGATATTTTACAACCAGTTCTTACGGCATTTTTACAATTTTGCAAATGTGAGACAACAGATCAATGTGTGTGAATGTGTGGTTTTTTTTAGCTTTGCAAATGTTGCAAAAATAAATATTTACAATCTGACTATTGCAGCTATCTCCCTGAACATCATCACAGCCGGATTACAAGGGCGTTGAAAGCGAGTTCAAATACAGTCATTGTATACTCTGGGTTCTCAGGTGTCAGGTTCCTGTGCTAGGAAACTATGCAGTATTTAAAGCACTGTGCAACTCCATGCAGCTTTCCTATAAACGCTGAACTAAAGGTTTGCAAGTATGCTAAGGTGCATGAGTTATTTACACTGCACTTAAAACATCACTCACAGGCATAGAGGGATGCAGGGTGTGAACTGACCAATAGACTGTAGGCCTACTGCTTCCCAAACCTATGTCACAAATTTTTCTGAAAATTATTCACCCATTTAGACATCAGTAACATTCCTGCAGGTGTAATGCCGCCAATTTTAACATAAACATCTACATTTCCCAATATTCATAAGAAAACAGTTTCATACATTTGGACATTTTGCGGGGTACCACATTTTGCTGAAAATCCTCTTGAAACCTGCAGGAGTGCTTCTGAAATTATCTACCAGTGTTAAGGTATTTATGGATTTGGCCTAGGTGTGCTGCTGCCAAGCAACAGTACCGCACAGCGATTGGATGGCTCAGTTTGTGAGCCAGCACAACGGTCTGTTATTACTGTTGTGGTACAGCTGTCAATGACATCCACTAAAGGACCGGTTTCAGACTGTACTGAGTTTGCGTTTTTGTGCAGCATCCTGGAATGGTCAAAGTGCTTTGGTCTGCTACTCACATTACCTGCCCATAACCCCCCCCCCCTTTCCACCCCGCACCCCAGGAACTCTGCACCCTAATCCGACTTCTTTGGCTTGCGGTTCTTCCACGTCACCACTCCTATGAAGGTTCCTGGGAAGGAGAGAGAGTTTGAGGTTAGTCTCTTATCGACTCTTGGATTTCACACTCACTTGTGGTGGTGAAAAAAACAAGCAGTTTGTCATAATATAGTATAGACTTGTTCCTAAGCAAACATGGTCATATTTTTTTTTTGTTGGTGACTTGTTAGAAACAACATGGCAGTTTGGGCTTTTTTCCAAAATGAATGTCATACCACCACGCACTCTGCTCCTGCTGACTGGCTGAAGCTAAGCAAGTGTGGGCTTGGTTAGTACTTGGATGGGAGACCACCAGGGAATATTGAGTTGCTGCTGGAAGTGGTGTTGGTGGGCCAGCAGGGGGCAATCATCCCTCTGGTCAAAGAAACCCCAATGCCCCAGTGCAGTGCCGGGGACACAGTGCTGTAGGAGATGCCGTCTTTCGGATGAGACGTTAAACCGAGGTCCTGACTCACTGTGGTCATTAAAGATCCCATGACACTTATCGAAAAGAGTAGGGGGTTCCCCGGTGTCCTGGCTAAAATCCAAGATCTGGCTCTCACAAAAACTTGCCACCTAATCATCCCCTGATTCAATTGGCTAAAAAAATGTCCTCTCCCTCCAGTGGAGCTGCTCAGCGGCCAACAATAGAGGATTGTGGTTGTACTGGGCAGCTCCCAGGTGTGAATGTGTATGAGTGTGAAGCAGGGCGTTCCTGCAAAAGAGCATCCATGCTCAGTGAACCTACCCTGGGTAAATAAAGGTTAAATCATTTTTTTTTTTTTTTTTTTAATGTCGTATTAGCTTATATTCCGGCCATTCAAGAACATGCGTTCGGTTCCTCTGGTAGATATTTTACAGTCACTTAGGTTTAGAATTTTGGAATGACACTGGCAACCCTGTTAATGGGCAAAGCAGCACACAGTGGTGAAGCAGGCGGAACACGCTGCATAACCGACTCACCCACGAAGAGAATGAGGATAAGTGCCGCCACGCCGGGTAAAATCACAGAGTACTCTCTGGGCAGGAAGTAGTCGTGGATCACATGGTCACTATCCACAAAGGGCTGTACAGAAAAAAAAGAAGAAAAAAAACAGCCCACAGTAAGCAACAGCATTAAAATGGCTGAAGAAAAGGTTTCACTGGATGAGTTTTTGAGTGAATTTCCTGCAAATGAGGACGTACCAGAACTATGACCCAGATGGTGTAATATGTGAACAGTAGAAGGCTGAAGCCCACCAGCCCCATCCCCACCGCTTGATCCGCGCCTGTTGCCTGGAAATCAACACGACGGGCAGAGGTGTGCAAGAGCCATTAGTTTGCTAGCTAATGAAGTGGGAAGGGAGTTAAAGGGATAATTTACAAAATAGCATTTCAGTTTTGCCATATGGCCCAAAACAGTTTTTGTGTGTGATGAAGGATATTTTAAAAACAGACGTTTCTTATTATCTTAAAGCTATACATTAGCAGGTCTTTCGTGTGATTTAAAGCTATTTCAACTAACTCTAAAGCAGCTTGTTCAGTAATGTAACAGTTCCAGAGGTTGTTTCATGTACAGAACATCACTGCACAAGCTGCTTTGAATTACATGAAGTGTATGCACCTATAAGAGCATTTGTAAAGCCAACAGTGGGTTCATCTGAAACTTTTCCAAGTATCTGAGACGTACAGAAATACCATGTGGGCCAATCGAAAACAAACGCTAAAATCGAGACGAGATCAAAAACTGAACTATCCCTTTAAACTGTGCTCTCGGGAGGATTCCAACTCCAACGAATATAAAGCCAAAGGTCATCATATACATCTGTAACCATCTATAACATCATCCAGAGCACACAGAACTGTCTTTCCCAGTCTAAATATACAGTAAAATTGAAATACTTCTTTTAAAATAAAATTAAAAACACAGAAA
This sequence comes from Anguilla rostrata, assembly GCF_018555375.3. Classification (NCBI taxonomy): domain Eukaryota; kingdom Metazoa; phylum Chordata; class Actinopteri; order Anguilliformes; family Anguillidae; genus Anguilla; species Anguilla rostrata. Next base: position 28,974,621 of record NC_057946.1, on the reverse strand, counting down.
AACAGCCATCCCTTTCATTGAGTTCCTCGTCCACAGAGTGCACACCATGTAATATAACTTAATATACTAACGTTTCAACATTTGGTATCAGTAGAGGCTTGACAACTGTCAGTTCACAAAACTAGTGATCATCTCGATCTCCTGTTCTGCCGTTTCGCCATTTTAGTATACATTTATAAACGGGTAAGGTAAAAACTACCGAGTGCACCCTTAGCTAAAAGAATATATTATCTATCCATCGAGTAGCTACTGTGGATTAAAACACTAATTTGAACCCCATTTTAACTAGCAAGATTGATACATTTGTTTCGAGCTGCTTTTGGTGCAACTGCGCCACTGAATAACTATGACTAAAATTGTATTGCGTTGATCAGTAAACAGTATAGAGGCAGTAAATCTCGTTATAATGACAGATTAGTTACACATGGTCATTTAAAAAATGCCAATAAGAATTGCAATCAGTTAGTTTTCCAGCTAGCGTTAGCTACTAATTCGTTAAATAAGATTAGCTATTAACAGGCTCGGCAACATTTTAGATACAATCGTGGAACATATATTGATGGTTAAGATAATATAAACAGGTTTATGTTCTTGAATGCTTTCTTAGAACGAATTTACTGCTGATATAACTGTACATTGCACCAAAACGGGTGATAATCTCTTCTCACCATACTAGCGACGTGTAGCTTCCTTTTTGAACTAGGACATTGTACTTCCGAGGCAGCGCGATCTACTGCCCCAGAACTACAAAACCTGACTGACGAACTGCCTGTAGGGATATTGAGTGCTATAATAGTTTACACACGCTACCGAGTGTGGCCGTACGTCAAATTGTGCTCAGAAGGTATTACTGTTGTGGGTCCCGAGAGCATCGCTCTGCAGCCAGACTGTTCTCCACAAGGAGATAATAGAGTCCCTGAACAGGAAGATGCTTTAGAATCTTTACAGGACAGTTAGGTAGGCCTACAACTTTGAAAAGAGGGAACATGAAAACTTTGGACAAAACACAACTCCAGTCATGGATAATTGGTTCGTGTGCTTTTTTTCCACCTAATTAACTTAGTTTTAGTTTTCTTACAGCTCTACATGCTCTGTAAATTATATTGGTTCCTGATTCAGTCCTATAAAATCTTAAGATACACTTGCACTCTGCAGCTGTAGCTGATGCTTGTACAAAGATCATATCAGCCATTGTTGTGCACTCCTGCCATAGTTGCTGTAGTCCAGGCGTGCACAACTCTGGTCCAGGAGGGTCTGTCAGTTTTCTGGTTTTTGTTCCAATCAGTTCATTTAGCCTTAGTTCTCTGACAGCTCTAAACTATGCTGGTTCTCTTTAGGATACACTTGCAGTCTTCAGCTATAGCTGGGGCTTGTACAAATGTCAGATCGAGATATCCATCCATCCACTATCTACACCCACCTACTCACCATTCACTCACACACTCATACCTATGGGCAATTTAGAGTCTCCAATTAGCTTAACCTGCATGTTTTTGGCCTGTGGGAGGAAACAGGAGTACCCTGAGGAAACCCATACGAGGAGAACTACGCACAGAAAGGCCCAGGATTCAAAACCCAGGACCTTCTTGCTGTGACCACTGCATCACCATGCCACCCCAAATAAAGATATCATTGTACAAAATCTTGAAATAGATTAAGACTGTTATGCACCCTTGTTGAGCTAATTAAATAATTACGAGCAGAATGACACACACAGTATGACACATTTCTGACTGGTATCTAGACACAGTATATAAAGGGTAGATGGTTTTGTTTGATATAACTACTGACCACATGAGTGAATGGCTGTATCACATTAGGATGCTCTTTTCATTAGGGGTGCCCAATCCTATCCCAAAATGGCCGTGTGGGTGCAGATTTATGTTTTAGCCCAGCACTAAGAAACCTGGTTGTACTTATCAAGGTCTTCACACCGGCCCTTTTCACACACACACACACAAAGGCAGCAGTAACACCACAGTACCTGATTTTGTTGCAGAATTCCCAAGTATTTTGCCTGTACCATACAGAGAATCAGGAAAATAAACTACCCAACTAAACTGTCAAATTAAGTCTTACCAAATACAGGACTATGCAACATTATAGAACATGAAAATAACTTCAGTATCCACCCCCTTTCTGTTAACTTAAATTGGATAGGGCAATTTCCATTTTCTTGAGAGATCAAACTACAAACAAGATCCACCTATGTTGACTTTGAATCTAACATTGTTCAATTGAATAAATCCATGAAATCCATGTTGAATGACTATTACAGACTTTGTGAGTTGTCACCTCAAACAGCAGGTCTGATCAGTGGCACTGTCCTGAAGATCAAGGAACTGCTGGACCTGAAGTTGTCAAAAAGCTTGAGGAGGATATAAAAAGTTTGGCAAAACTTTGACCTTTCCTGGGAGCACAGTTAAGTCCATCTTATCCAATAGATTGTTGGCAGATTTGGAAGAAAATGTCCAGAGATAAATACTCCCTTCAGCACTACACAGATTTGGCCTCTTTGAGAGAATGGGTAGGCAGAAGCCATTTGTGAGAACGGTTAAGTCATGACTGGAGTTTGCCAGAGGCCAAGTGACAGACCCTTCTGGAAGAATATTTCACAATCTGATGAGACTAAAACTAAACTCCTTAATCTGTAGTAAAATACTGTATGACCCAAAGGTAAACCTGACAGTAAAGTGCTGTTTGGTGCAAACAAAATGCAGCTCATCCCCAAGTTAACATAATTCCTACCATTAATTGTGGTGGTGGAAGCATCTTGCTGTAGGGTTGCATTTCAGCAGGACGGACTGGGAAGGTTGTCTTGGCAAATCCTTGAAGAGAACCTGTTCCAGTTGGCAGTAAGGCTGAATTTCCAGTAAAGAGTCATGTTCCATAAGCACAATAACCCACAGCATATGGCTAGAACTACAAAGGAATGGCTTAAAAACAGGAAGTTCCAGCCAAAATTTTGATTTAAATCCCATTTCAAAATCTTTGGAATGACTGGAAAGTTTCTGTCCAATGTGGCAATTGGAGTTGGAGCAGATTTGCATGTAGGAATGGGCAAAAATTCCAAAATCTAAATGTGGAAAACTCAGACTTACTCGAGCATACTCAGAGCTGTAATTGCGGCCAAAAGCTTGTCTACAATGGCCAGACTTTAGTGGGCTTAATACTTCAGTGAATTAGAACTGCAAGTCTGTCCTTCTTGTTAAATTTATTGTGTTGTGGTGAAGGGTGAAAATGTTTCAATGCATTTAAATTTGAAGCTGTAATAGGACAAAATGTGAAAAAGTTCAGGGGCAGTGCGTACTTTCTGAAGGCGCGCACACGCATACAACACGCACATGACACACACATGACACGCACACGCACACACACAATATCAATGTTGTAATGTTTCGTTATGGATCACAGCTGCACACACCACACCATTTAGTCCCACAGATCTTATCAACTCCATCACATTAAGAATGAGATTTATTTTGTTTTTTAAAAAAATCACAAGTTACAGTCAAGTATGCAAGGAAAAAAGAAGGCTGTACAACAAAGCAAACCCTCTTAAAAACCTAGAAATCAAGAAACAAATGCCACATGGCCTTTTAATGCAAAATTCAACATAACCATTCTTGCGTTTGCACTGTGAGTGAGGGAGAGACAGCGAGAGACAGGTGGTTTTTCACCTCCCTCAATATGAAACCAGCCCGCTGGTTTAGAAATGCACATACAAAAGACAATAATCATTACAATCATTAATGAAACAGGGACATATGTGTTAGGAAACTGCAGCATGGAGACAAAGGAGAAGCTCCACCCCTCAGCTTCAGAAAGGATTCAGTGGTTCAGAATTAAGAAAAGGAGTTTAAACACACATTTGGTGTGCTATTGAACCTCTACAAACAAAACGGCAATAACAGTGACACAGGCAAGGTTTAAAACTCTCTTTTCACATTAATCTTTAAAGAAAAGTGCACACAGGAAAAGAACATAAAAAGATCATACAAAAAAAACTGAAGTTAGAGACAATGGCTTTCATTTAAGATTTTAAAATTAGAAATACATATTAAAGCACAGCAAATTATTCTCTTCAGGATAGACACAAGCATGTGCACACACACACACCACACACAATCCATTTGGAGATAAAAGTGCAACGCCTCTCACAATGCAGATTCCATTGAATGAGAGTTCTGCAGAAGGAGCATCTTCATGCCATACTCCTCCATTCCACCAGGAGGAGCCAGTTATGGTAACTGTCCTCATATGCCCCAACACTAGACATGTAACACAAGAGTTCTGTATATTTACTACGAGGTCAGTTCCATTTCAGTTCAGGAAACAAACAGAAATTAGATTAATTCACTGCCAATTTTCATGAAGGGTAATTGACCCCCCCAACCCTTTACCTATTCTTTCAACCCAATTATCTTTGATCAGTGATGAGCAAGCACCAGTGCCAGCACTGGCCTTCTGGAAAACGTGGCTAAATAAGGTGCACATAAACAGAGCAGAAACGAATCATGAAGCAAACAAAAACTCCCATATTGCACAGAGGATTCCCTTTCTCCTCATTAAGAAAGAACAGGAGTAAAACTGAACACCCACAGACACAGAAAAACTCAAATGACAACACGTACACAGAATTGAAGTCGTTAGAGTCGTTTTTTTTCTTCCTGCCGACAAACAACTTCCAGATCTACTGGAAGGCGAGAGGAATTTTCCGTGGAGACAAGAGCCTGCACTGTGCTGACAGAGATCGCATTCATTCGGGCGCGGGGAGCGGAACACTGGCCTGCTGCGTTCCGCGAGGCTGGCAGGGGCCGGGAGGGCGGTCTGAGCAGCAGAAAGCCTCCATTGTAAGCACCATTGTTCTCCAGGACGGGCCAGGTGCTCTGAGTCACAGAGACGGGCAATGAGCTAAACATCAGCTCCCTCTGACTTCACAGTGCCCACAATGCACCGCTCTCTGAACCACTGCCTCTGATTTCACCCTACCCACAACGCATCGCTCACTTTTCTCGTGACAACAGCTCGTCACCCCTGCAGGGTCCTGCAGTTAAGATGCAGATGGGCACAGACCCAACCTCTAAACAAGGAGTCACAAGACTGGACCAATAACCTGCGCAGTTTGCGTCAAATGATCCAATCAGATGAGGCCAATGGCTGATGTGCTGTGCATTTGTGGTAGAGCCAGAGGTGCGGAGTCTCAATCATGTGGGACACTAAACAGGCCACCAGTAGTTTCTTAAAGATATTTTTCAGGGGGAAACAGGTTTCCAGCGTTCTGTCTGCAAACCATCCTCCCAACCTCCATTTTTGCATTTGATTTGACCAGACATCTGATTTGACAGATGCTCTCTGGCTTATGCCCAGTTACTGTCATTTCGCTTCTCTCTGTAAGGAATTCTGGAAAGGCTCAGTCTCAAAGTGCATAAATTTCAACCCTTCCACCTCCCCGCAAAAAAAGAAAAGAATAATCAATGGAAACATCCAGATGCTCTCTGCTATGTCAGTTTCTGTCTTTTCCAGGCTGGGTTGATCTTATGGCTGTTCTCATAACCAACCGTAGCTCCTAGCAAAACTGCTTATCCAGTTGGAGACTGTTCAGCGTTCCACACTTCGCAGATGGCAGGTGGGTACAACCACTGACAGGAATCTACCCCCAAAACTGACACAGGAGAGGCATCACGGGGCAAAACACATTACAGACTGTATCAGGTATCACTCTTGGGGTCAAACAGACAAAAACCAATAATCCAACAGATTTAAAAAAAACAAAAAAAACAAAGTTGTGCTTTGCTTTCTCTTGTAGCCACTAGCCAAATGAGGGTGTGAGAGCAGCACCCCAATATAGCAGGGACACCCCAAAACGGAAAGTAAACGGGGCTCAGCCCCTCTGTGGTGAGAATGGTAATACAATTGTCCTCCAATAGTCAAATTTGGCCTGCCATAAATGACTAGGGACTATACTATATTATTGAACTTATTATCAATGTGATGAAATGTGACCCCCCCCAAAATGAATGCAAGAGCAGGTGCCCCCCAGTTGTGTGGGAGTTCCAGTGGGGTTCCCCAAAAACCTGCTTTGAGGTAAAAACCACCCATAAACAGAGCAGCTGTAGACTAATCAGAACCATCAAAAAAAACATGTTAAAGTGCCACATAAGACAGACAAATGGTCAATTACACCATCCAAACCCCCCCACCCCCTCCCCCCCAAGCCCCACCATTTCCCCATTTTCCCCAAGTCTGCGATTTGGTTGCACCAGTTATGCAAAAGCTCATTTACGTACCTGGCGATGAGCCAGGGTTCGTTTTTTGTGTACACACTAAACCATTTTACTATTCAGTATCAACCGCTGTATGCAAGAAAACCAGGAAAATGTCTCTTCCATCTCTCCTCAATCAGAGGAAGAGGGACAGAAAGAAAGAGAGAGAGAGAGAGAGACAGACCACACCTAACCGGGTGTTCAAACCCACTTTAATAGACCCTTAGTGTCTCCACGTAATGGTCTTCAAAAATTATTGCCCATATTTTATCCCCCGTGTAGATTTGTGTATAAGTCAATAAGCTTGCACCTTCTTCCATCAGTTTGTCTCTCTCTCCCTCTCATATACATACACAGAAACAAAAATGTAATATACACTCAGCAAATCACAGGTTTAAACTACCAAATAGCAACAGTAATGTTAAACAGGTTAAGTTGAAGAGCTAAACTAAGCTGTGGTTGTTCACCTAATGCAACTGATCCCATTACCCTAAATTACACTTCCCAAAAAAAACTTCATTTCCCAGACTCCTTGGCACCAAAATGTACTGAAGCTTTCCATGAGACATCTCTATTTTTCAGTGTTCCACACTACATTGACCAGAATGCCTTTCTTCTCTTTTAGGTGCCAAGCAGTTTGGGATTTCCAAGTTTCCAGGTCCAGTGTGTTTAAACAAGAACAAGAATGTAAAAGTGACATACTCATACCCAATCACCACAAACAGGGTTATAGCAGATTTCCCCGCTTCCTGTATTTTTCGTTTTGCTGTGTTTTTGTCCGCACACACGCACAAATGCACGCACGCGCACACACAGGTGTTGCTGTTCCTTCCACAAGGCTGGACAAGATGGAGGGTGGTGAGTCTCCAGGACTGCATGGTCTAATGGCTCTCAATCACAACAGGCTCATACACTCCTGCTGATACCCTGGAGATGGAGGGAAAGATAGAAGGAGGGTAGGAAGGGAAGAGGAGAGAGAGAGAGAGAGAGAGAGAGAGAAAAGACAAAGCGATCACAACACTGGAAGAAGAGCCAGACAGTCTGTAAGAGGGACTACAGAGAGTCAGAACCTCCAGCGTTAAAGCTAAAGACCGCACCCATTGGTAGGGACAGGCTGATATCTTATAACAGAGAATCTGTGGAAGCCCCATGCTTTCTCCTCGAGTCAATGACACATCCTCATCCGCAAACCCCACCTTCAGCCAGCTGTCACTGACTCACTGGCACACACAGTAAATAAACATCCCACACTCACAGACACGGGAGTGGGGAGCCCCTCCCATTGTTAGCTGCTCTTGTTCTGACTGACGTGAGCTCAGAGGGCTAGTGAGAAGTAGCTACTCCTCTGTGACAGCAGTACTCCTCTGTCATCCCATACATTATGTGCAGTTCAGCTGGTGAGTGGGAAGAAGAGCTGGGATTCAGTGCCTCCACTGGCCCACAGACAGGAATGTGAGTCCAGTTTTAATCACGCTGCCAGTATACACTTAAGTTATAAATATCATTCAGTCACTCGGCGCGGGTGACGCACAGTCACAGACCCATCCAGACACACAGCCGCACTTATCACGCAGCGACTTCTATTTTAGCGTCTAAGCTGGGATCGGAACTCATGGTTATGAGTCCAGCACCGTAAAGAGTACAGACAGGGAAACACAGTGTCTTTCTCACACACACGCTCACACACGTGTGCGTGTGCATGTGCACGCTCACACACACACACACACACACACACAGTCCCGGCTCACCTGTTCCCCAGGTGGACCCCGCTGAGCGCTGTGGTCCCATCCCGGCTGACAAACAGTCTCAGGTTACTGTCTGTGGGAGGGATGGGCAAACATGTGACCTCTCAACACACCTGTGCACCTCCTTACCATACTTCAGTCATCCTTATCACCAAATCTACCATCACCTCAGTTACCGTCACCATAACTTTATTAAACTTATTAAAAGCCAAACTTGGGACAGGAGTTGGAAACTAGCAATAGCTATAATCTCTGAATGCGGTACATCAGTTACATCAACTTGTTTGTAACGAGTTGAAGTGGTACTATGTTAACTTGCATTGTCCCTACCAAATAAACTATATGAAATGAACTTTAAATATCCTCATCAACTTTACAAAACCAGATACATCAAATGAGAACTGGCTGCTGGAATCATCATCAAAACTATGATCATCATCATTGACCACAACTGCTGCTGCCCTTGTGCCTTATTGTCGACCCTGACCCTACATCTGCCCACATTGTGATCTGCCTTGCAGATGAGCCTGACCTTCATTGTTGAAGTCGTGAGAGAAGTTCTGGCTCTGGACGATCTTCTCGACGATGTCATCGGCATCGATGCGCGTGTCATCCACCCAGGTGGGTTGCCTCTCTTCCGCCACGTCCTTCTTCCTCCTGCGGCCATCGGACACACATATACACTCACACACACAGGTTCCAACACAGGAGTCAAACCTGGGAGTTAAATGTGCTAGCCTTATGCAAGGACAACAGTAAAATGCCAGAGGTAGGTGGGGCCATCATGGGCTATCACAGGTTTTAACCAATCACAGGTTTGATAAGAGAGAAGGACACCCTGTCATGAGCTTGTTCCTGAGAGAGACAGAGGAAAGGCAAACGGAGGCGGGGTCAAAGATCAGGTGATGTGGGTGGGGTGTCCTTGCCTGGAAGGGCGGTTGGAGAGCAGGATGGGGAGCGGGGGGCGGGGTGGTCTCTCCGGGCGAGGGGGCTCCCTTTCGGGCTCTTGGGGGGCCTCCGCGGCTGTGCTGGGGGCCCCAGAAGCGCTGCTGCTGCTGGTGGAGGCGGTGCGGCGGTGAGTGAGGTCCGTCAGGCTGGAGGAGGCCGAGTGCTCCGTGCTGCAGCCTGGAGGCGGGGGCCGAGGAGGGGGAGGAGCAGGAGCACGAGGGGGGACATAATTAAACAGGGAACAGGCAGTTGTGATGTCACCTTTTCGATGAGCTCCACCAATCACAGACAACCAATGGATTGGCATAAGCCAATAGAAGAATGCTGACAGAGGGCACTGTGAAATTGGTACAGAGACAGGGGGCACTGTGGGTGATATAGGGGAGAGACAGGGGGCACTGTGGGTGATTTAGGGGAGAGACAGGGGGCGCTGTGGGTGATTTAGGGGAGAGACAGGGGGCGCTGTGGGTAATTTAGGGGAGAGAGACAGGGGGCGCTGTGGGTGATTTAGGGCAGACACAGGGGGTGCTGTTTTGAGGGTTCTGACCTGATGTCTTGCTGTGCTGGCTGGTGTAGCTGGAGTTGCGGGAGTGGCCGGTGTGAAAAACCTCATCTGGGCTGGAAGGGTTCTGATCCAGCTCCTTTAGCAGACCTGCAACCATGCAGAACCAGCAGAACATCATGTGTGCACACACAAGGTGTGAGAGAGCATTACTGTGCTTGAGTGTGAGTGTGCCCCCACGTGCACGCTCATACAGGCGTGTGCATCTCAGTGCTTGTGTACTTGTGTGAGTCTCTCACCAGAGCTGAGCACGGGGCTCTTCATTTTGAGTGCCCGTCCCACGGTGGGTGTGGTCGTGGTGCCTTCCCCCTTACAGTCCAGCTGCAGGGAGTGGTCCTGTCCCGGGACCGAGATGGACTTGGCTGTGCTTGGGGGCCTAAGGGACAGGAAGTGACATCAAAAAGGCCCTGACAAATTGCACACGATAGCAAAACACCACACTGATCAAAAGCCTTGGTGAGGGGATTTCCCCATATTTTTTCTTGGACATATTCCCTCCACCCAGACCCAGACCAGGACTTCTGCTTCTACAGATGAATATCTGTACAAATACAGTGCATTCCTTTCTTCATTTAGCATCGACATCTCACAGAAGAAGGCCAGAAAACCAGCCAGAAGAGAGAAGAGAAATCTCACACAGGAGAGAGGAAAGGGACACAGGGCACACTCACGTTTTAAAGCAGGGGTCTCCAGAGAGCAGAGTCATCCCGATCGTGACCTAAAAAAACACACACCAGCTCACTAGAGTCTCGCCCTTCCCCTAGGGACAGCCGCACGGTGTGCAGGGCCTCAGGTTACCCAGCGTTAAGCCTCCACTGCAGACGCGAGACTACTCAACGCTGGGTCCTCGGCTCGACGTCTGCGGGACAAACACTCTTTCTCTCGGCTCGGCACACCCCACACCCTCCTGTGATTCCCCAATACAAATGTCAGCCATTTCCCCTCCTCAAACACGGGCGATTCCGTCCAGTTTTGGGGAATATTTGTTCAGCAAGCTTTAATACCAAAGAGCTAGAAGCCTGCAAGGGGCGGCTGCCCAGTACTTAACTGGCCAGTGGAAACGGCCGATGATAATTTGGCCCCGTGTACACACAGGGGACTCAAACCCACACGCCGCCGGCGACCCTGCTCACCTTCAGTATGGAGTTGTCCTGCCGGGTGTTCTTGGTGTCGTACCCCTCCAGCAGACAGCAGCGCGCCGTGGAGCCAGAGCCGGCGAACTCCGCCAGGTTCAGATCGGCAAAGCCCAGCTGCCCGGGGGGGGGGGTGGAGAGGGCGAGAGGGAGGGGGTGGAGAGAGAGAAATTATGAGGAATGGGTGTGAGAAGAGAGGAAGGAAGAGAGGAGAGAATGAGAGAGTGGGAGTGGGAAGGAGGTTGATACATTTCTGAAGTGTGTCGTTATGTATGCAGGGCTGTGTGGAGTTTGGGAGGTTTTCCCCATCCAGGAAGCCATCACTCGCTCAGACCACACACCCCCTTCTCTCTCTCTAAGACCCACCATCCATCTCTGTCTTTATTTCTGTCATATCTCTCCATCTCCCTCCCTCCCTCTGTCCCAGTTGAAAACACTGAGCTGCATGTCTGTCAGGAGTAGGCGTTGTAATGATGTAATGCTGTTACGGGGTTGGCCATGAGGCCGCCTGGGGCTGCAGCGGTGTTTCTCACTCACACTCACACTCACACTCACACTCACCACCCACTCACACTCACACTCACACTCACACTCACACTCACACTCACACTCACACTCATCACTCTCACTCTCACTCTCACTCTCACCTCACCTCACTCTCACTCTCACTCTCACTCTCACATACACACCTTCTATTATTCAACCACACACACACACACACACACACACACCTTCTATTATTCATGCCCTCCTCCCCTCCCCCACACACTCACACACACACACACCTGTATTATCACATTCCTCACTGTACCTGTAGTACTATGACACACTGGAACTTCTCTCTCACTCTTCCCCCAACTTAAAAATTTTACCCAGAAGCCTACAAATTATTTCTCTGAGGGCCCAGGGACAGCAGTGGTTAATAAACCGGCCCAAAAACAGGTTCAACTTCTGGGAGGGGCATGCTCGTACCCTCGAGCATGGTGCTGAAACCCAATTTACTCAATAAATTGAAAAACAAGACCAGGTCAAAACCTAGTACATGGCTAGACCTAACACACATGATCCGGCCGACCAATGGTGTAACTTCATCACTCAGTCAGTCAGTCAGTCAGTCACAGACATTTGCGTTTGTAGGGCTGGCCCCGCTGTTGCGGTCCAGCCAAAAAAAAACAACAGCAAAGGTGCTCCTGCCCGAAGCACTGCTGTGACCGACAGTGACTTTCAGCTACAGGCCCACTCTGCAATTCCATAGTAATGTCACCAAACTGCACAAAGAGTTCCACTGTTCCCCTGGCAACCTCGAAACTCTAGAATGTCCCACACGGTCATGTGACTCCTGTCCCTGACTTAGAACACTGGGAGCAAGGTTGCGTAATGAGACAAATGTTTGTTCACTTGCTCGAGCTCATGCACGCATACGCACACCAAACCTGTCAGCACCAGTCACACTGAGAAAGATAACAGCCACGAGCCACAGTGAAGGTGCTCCATTGCTTACCAGAAGTCACTCTAGATGTATTTATTTTAGATTCAATGCACCTGTCAACCAACTTGTTTTGAAGTATACTCTCCATGGGTGTCAGGGCCAGTGGAGTCCATGTTTTAAAAATAGCTTGGATGTCTATGTTTAGACTTTTTCTCCGACTGCCTCCCCATGTGTAGCTTTACCTCTGTAGTGCTCATACTTCTGCTTTCCATCACTATTTAAAAACACAATTGATCACAGCCTGTAGGCCAGTGCTATTAAAAAACATGACTTACTTTGAGGATGACTCATTCTGCTGTATACCAGTGCTACTGATGGTGTCACATGACCACAGTTGTGTGAGCTGTGATCATGTGACACCTTGAAGAACTGAGTAGACCCTGCTGTGACAACTTCCAACAGTTTCAGACCACCAACCACAGTCTGGCCAATGTGGCCAGACAAAAAATTAGCAACCACAGCCTGGCCAATCAGCAGGCAGACATACTCCAGCAACCACAGCCTGGCCAATCAGCAGGCAGACATACTCCAGCAACCACAGCCTGGCCAATCAGCAGGCAGACATACTCCAGCAACCACAGCCTGGCCAATCAGCAGGCAGACATACTCCAGCAACAACAGCCAGGCCCATCACATCTTCCCGGAGCTTCTCTGGGTATCACAGGATGGGAAGGAACCCCCTTCTGCCCCCGTTTCCCCCTGCCTGAGGTACTTGGGCCGCCCGGTGCCGCTGGGACACATGATCATCACAACAGCTCACAACGTTCTGCCGACTCAGCAGAACACTTTATCCCGGACACAGAGAGGAGCTCCCTCAAACAGAAAACATCCTTTCACCTCCCGGCAGTGACCAGGGTTGCAGCACTTCCTGTGAGATTAGGAAACGAGTCAACATTTTATTATTATTATTCTTATCGCTATCATAATTATTACAAAAGTAAGAATTATCCCATAACCATTATTGTTTCATTCAATGAGTCATACTGTTCTATCCCATCAGAATTTGCGTACAGGACGCCCAGGGCAAGGCAGACTACAGTCCAGCCATAACATCTCAGATACAGAACAGTACTTATATAAATTTATGGTGAAATCTCGGGCGAATTTAACGCTCCTGTCCAGGTCGAGATAAGATTGAGCTTACTAAACAATTAAGAACATAAATTGGCACAAAATACTGAAATGGTTCGACCGTTGTTGTGCACCAGATTTAAAGCAACCATCACCGCTTTCACGTTCGTTCATTTATCCTGTTCACCTCTTTTATTTCCACAAGACCAGTCTACACATTCTGCTTCTATATTCAACAAATGGCAGCTCTACACGACCCTCAGCATGGTCTGGGCTCAGTTTCATTGAAGATAATGAACACTTTTCAATTCACAATCTGAATTTGAATTAATTCCCAGAATTGACTCCAAACGTGGAGTCCAGTTCAGCATGAATTTGAGAATTTCTAAAGTCACAGTCAATATCAAAGCTCCTCCACCAGGTGGCGCAGCGCACAGTGAATTCCGGATTGGAACGGCTCCATCTCTCCCTCTCCGCAGCCAAAAAGGGATTCACACCCCAGCACCACAGGGGCCCTGAGTGCCTCCAGCTGAACTAAAGTCATCACATCGCCAAAAAAAAAAACTATAAGGAAAAAAACAAAGAACAGACCAAAAGAACAAACACACAGCAAAGGACAGACGTCACCAGACGTATCCCGGGAGATCTAGAGCATCTGCCAGGGGCAGATCAACTCCACTCCCGATTAAAGACCTGCTGGGATCTTTCGCTCGTCTGACCTGCTCTAGCACACTCGCTGCCGTGTTTTGTTTGACCATTTGACTATTTGTTAAGTATTATCAGTAAATAGCGTATTGCTGCATTGCTGCAACATGTCGTGTTGTGCGGAACAGTCGGTTAGGGCCGCAGTTCAAAGTCCGAAGCAGAACTTCCCCTGAAACCCAGGTAAACTCGGCGCTGAGAGACGAGTAACTGTCACTGGAGATGACAAAAAAACCCACTCCCCCGATTCCTCTCCACCCCCCACCCTTCCCTGATGAGGTCCCTGGCAGCTCAGTGGGACAGGTCACACAAGACCTGACAGGGAAGAGAAACTGAACTTTCACCTCCACCCTCCTACACTGGTGCAACTGGGGGGGGGGGGGTATGGGGTTCAAAGGGCACCTTTGATCCACAACCAATCAGCATGGACTTTAGAATGACCCATTACCTGCTTGCATGTGTGACTCGGCACATTTACACACTGTGGTGTTCCTAACACACACATACAAACACACACACACACACACACACACACACACAGACAGTGTCTGTACCGTAGTAATAATTACATGACTTATTGCTAGCTCACCTGTTTCAGTTTCCCTGATCATTGCATTTTATGTTTTTGTCTATCGCAATTTTCTCCTTCAAGTTTTCAATCTCATTTTATTTCTTCTACGAAACTTTCCTGGTTTTATCATTGTTTTATCTTTTTATTCTGTTAGACTGTAATGCATGAAAGGTGCTATACAAATAGTTTATTAATATTATTGTTATTGTCAATATTATTGTTATTTATCACCGTCAAAAGAGGTTCAGGATGTTACTGTGTTTTTAGTGAGAGTGTACATATGTGTGTGTGTGTGTGTGTGAGAGAGAGAGAGAGAGAGAGAGAGGGGGGAGTGGGAAAAGGTCTGAGGTCAAACTCTTACCTTTGAGAAAGTCTTTCCTCCTTTGAGTTCCTGCAGTAGCAAACAGGAAAAGACAAGATGAGCCCTGGAGCACACACACACTGCCACCGGTGCGTGCGTTCAAACTCCCCCCTTTACATAACATACACATGCAGTATATCACATTTCACCTTTGTTTACCATTAAGTAAAGTGACAGCTGTTCTACAGCAATGCCCTGGGGACCAGAGAACGGCATGCGAGGGAGCGGGCAGCCAATCAGCTGCAGGGGAGGGGAGCTCACGGACAAATTTGGATTTAGCTTAAACTCTTCTTCTTAGCTGATAGAGCCATGGGATGTTTAATGAGCATGGCGTAACACAGTTTAACTACATCTTAATTAGCACTCATTCCATAGACAGGTGTGTAAGGTATAGCACCCCCTACTGGGGGGGGGGGTTTCTCCTAGGTCAACTCACATAACTACATCCAGTTCTACATACGCCCTGTCTTTTGGAAGGAGAGTTTGGTGTGTGTCTGTGTATGCCAGTGTGTGAGAGACATTTTTTCCTGGTAATGATGGTGGTGGTGGTGTGTGTGGGAAGAGGGGGGTGTTGGAAGTGTTTTTGGGGTACCCCACCTTGCGGACAGAGACTCGACAGACACAGGGATCCAACACCCCGGTCGCTGAGCTGGCACTCATCTTGCACACAAAGGAGAACCTCTTCTTCCAGCGAACGCAGTTCTCCTGCACCTCCTCCCTACAGAGGAAGACAGTGGGGAGGGGGGAGAGAGGGGGGGACACTGGTCAGGGCAGGGTCTCTCAACATGTTCATCAACAGGGCTTTTGCTAAAATACACTTTTTATTGAAAAAAACTAATTAAAGATCAAAAAGTGGATCCCAATTCACTAGCGCCTGCGCATGGTCGCCAGTGCTGTTGGGAAATGCCAGGGCATAACACACAGGACACTGTAAGATGACAGGTCTTCATAGAATGTGCTAGAACGTCTCTGGCACCCGGGCTGAGATGAGCATGCGGGAAAGTGGGACGCACGGCGGGCCTGCGCTCTCATCTCTGTCGTCACGGAGACCACGCAGCACAGAAAAGAGGGCTCATCATCGACAAATGACGCTTTGCTGACCTGAATATCTTTAGGTTGCGTGTAGTGTCAGCTCTCCCTGCCAGAGCCCCAATCTCACCCACCCACTCTCCTCCTGCCTCTCCTTTCTCCCTCAACTGTTCTTCACTTACTCCCGCCCTCCTCTTTTCCTCCTGACCATTCCTCCCTCTACTGTATCTCCCTCGACTCTTTTATAGCAGGTGGAGACACGGCTGTGTTACCGTGGTGACTGTTGAGTTCTAAAGACGATTTTGGGCCTCTTCTGCTCTAAGAGATCCAGATCGGCAGTTCCGGAGTGCTTCTTACAGGAACGCTGCTCCCTTTTCCCCGATATTCCCCAGCGGAATTCCCACTCTCTGCTAATGGCCCAGTCAAACTCCTCCTTTTCCGAGGAATTCTGGAAGCTCTCCAAACAGCTGCAGCTATCAGCGATTTCCACCACATGAGAAGCCAAAAAAATTCAGGACCGTAAACCTTTCTTAAGCGATAAACACGCACGCACAGACGGTAGTGCGCACACTCACACTGGCACACGCACAGTGACACAGCAGGAGGAAGAAATCCAGGACAAAGCACTGTAGCTCCCTCAGGGGTGCAGCACCATCTCCCCGCACAGGATTCAAACCTGCAACTCTCTGTTAGTGGGCTCAGGGGAGGGCAAAACCATCTCTTACTCAGGTCAGCTTACCCAGCCCTGATCTAAAGCCTGTTCCACTACACACAAGAACTACCATCCCAGAACCTGTAGCAGGATTACCCCCAGCCAGCTGACACTCACACACTTACAGGCACTGCTGCCCTCCAGGACTGGAGTTAAACCTGCAGGTTCTGCAGACCTCCAGGATTGGAGTTAAACCTGCAGACGCTGCGGCCCTCCAGGACTGGAGTTAAACCTGCAGACACTGTGGCCCTCCAGGACTGGAGTTAAACCTGCAGACACTGCGGCCCTCCAGGACTGGAGTTAAACCTGCAGCCACTGCGACCCTCCAGGACTGGAGTTAAACCTGCAGACACTGCGACCCTCCAGGACTGGAGTTAAACCTGCAGACACTGTGGCCCTCCAGGACTGGAGTTAAACCTGCAGACACTGTGGCCCTCCAGGACTGGAGTAAAACCTGCAGGTTCTGCAGACCTCCAGGATTGGAGTTAAACCTGCAGACACTGTGGCCCCCCAGGACTGGAGTTAAACCTGCAGCCACTGCAGCCCACCAGGACTGGAGTTAAACCTGCAGACACTGCGGCCCGCCAGGACAGCTGTGCACTCTTTCCGTATTACTGAAGTATCTATTACCAGAGTGAGAGATATTATGGCAGTGATCCAGACTTGCAGGGGTGTCTGTCAGACGACATTGAGCGGTTTATGTTGATGTTTCCATAGAATCCAGTCATCCAGTAAACACTGCGGCTATTACCAACAGTGTATTTCACAAACAGGGCGTTCTAGAGATTTATGAGCCAAATATCCTGCCAGCACCATCGCTCATATGCTGCACACAGGAAGCGAGACACTGTCACCACAACACATCCTTCCCCTTCCTGTTACTGTAGAAACACTGCCCTCCCTCAACCTGCAAAGGCCCTCCCTGAAGAGCAGCAGGGTGGCACAATGCATTGTGGGTAAGAAAGTAAAACCAGAAGGATGCTGGGTCAGTTCCTGTGGGAGGGAGGAAAAGGGGGTGGGGGGAGTGGGGGGGTGGATCTGCATTCGAATCACTGATCATACGGCCAATACTGTGCACAATGAAGGGAATATAATGTGTAATCTTCAACCCTTCAAGACACAAGATCACACAATTGTAATTAGAATGTTCTGAACTGAACATTCTAATATTGATGTAACTTCAATGGAGTTCTAGAACATCGACGTAGAATTTTGAAAAACATTCCAAAAAATCTACTCTTCAAAGGATTAAATCTGTCACCTAACAGACTTCTTCGGAAGGAGCATGACTCATACACATTCAAACACACAGCATTTGCCTGTTTAAATAGGTCAATCATTAATGTTGTATGCTTATCTTCATTTGACTGCCTTTTCCACAACAACCCCCCGCCCCAGCCCTCCTCCCCCACCGAGCCCGGTCTCCACGGTGATGTAACACAAGTCTTCTGAAGTTCGGCCCGGGCTCGCTGTCACACCTGTCCGCACTCATCACAGCGCTACGGCTTCACTGGTGCCCACAGTAACAGGCTTTCACTGGCACCTGCCACTCCACAGGAAATGACCAGCGGCAGCTTCCTGTGCTGAGGTCTGGAGCTCCTGGTGCTGACTCTAGGGCCAGGGTTTACATTTGCAAGGGGGGGGGGGGTGTTCCTCCACTCTGCCACAGAAGTTCAGTTCTGATCCAGCCATCTTTTCAGCTGTCTTTCCCCAGCCACCACCCCTTCCTCATCACATTCTTACCCTACCTCTGGACAAGTAAGTTACAAATTGGTGATAAGGTCTTTTCGTGTGGCAATAAAGCACATTTTCATTAGGAATTTGAATGAGTGAGAGGAACAGATGGGAATTAAGGCGAGCACAGCTCCTGACACGGGCAAACACAGAAAAGTGTTCACAGACACCAGTGTCCAACCCAAAGTGTTCACAGACACACAGAGTCCAACCCAAAGTGCTGGTGGCCCTTTTGGGTGTGATTGGTTACTTTAGTCCAGTCTGTCTGACAAAGTCATTTCAAATTTGAAATGAAGTCATTTGTGCAATGTGCTTTAGTCCTGATCGTTCCTATAAAACTGTTTAACAGGGGTGCCTGAATGATTTTAATTTATGGTACAAACTAGAACACATCAAGACATATGTTCATATGCACAAATATGCACATGCATATACACAAAATTATACACATTATACACAAAACTCAGTGTTACCTTACGTAAGCGTACATCAAGCATGTGTTTCTGGATAGAGAAACAGATGAACACACACACACACACACAGAGGAAATGGCCTTAATGGATACCACACGGCCACACAGACTGTCTGATCCTTACAATAACACACAAGGGGACATACGCCATCTATCACTGCTACCCTCACTGACACAAGACAGACAGCCATGACAGATGTGACATCAGAAAAGGAAAATATAGGGACCACCTACAATCCGGCAGCACTGATTTTAAATCAGCGAAACAAAGGCACAAACGGCACGCAAACTCCTCAAGCAAGATGAAGGATGGGGGGGGGGGGCGCGGGGGTTTACCGGAGGGAGCTCCATCTCCCTGGTCCTGCACACAGACTCATCCGCAGAGCCAGACCTCAGTCAGACAGGACAGTCACCCCCTACTTCCTCTTCCTGCCTTATACTCAGACTGCAGTATCAGTCTCTCGGTCTACAGTGTCAGACTATGGTCTGAGGTCTCTTCTCAATTGCTGCTCTACTTCCTCTCCCCTCAACCCTCTCTCTCTGCATGCATGGACGGGTAGGGGTTAGGGCGCTAGACTCTGGTCATCAGGGTCACGGGTCCAAATGTTAGGTCAGCTTTGGGCAGGTCCAAGAACTCCAATGTCAAAAATCCAGCTATAACCAAGTAGAAAACATATACAATATAGCACTGCAGCTGCAATCATGGAGAAATAATAGATTGCAGAATGCGCGCAATCTAACAATGTATTCCACCGCAGGTTGTCAAGGATACGCTCAGCAAAAGGCAAAAGGATGTTAAGCAAGAGTGGTAGCGGTAGCGTTAAGTAACCGCTTCTGTTAACACTGCTCTAGCTGCACAATCCACTCCAGAGGCATTACTGTCCAGAGCCTAAAAAAAGGAGACTCCATCTATAATGCAGTCTTCTGCCGCCTGTTTCATAAGAAGAGAAAGGGTGGGGGGGGACTGCCTTACGATGCTGGTTTCACCGGGAGAGCGCTCTGTGACTCTGATGGGGAGGGGGCGGGGGGGGCGGGGGTTCTCTCTGGTACGACAGCAGTTAATCATTGCATATTACATTACATATTACAAACACATTACACAGTACAAAACACTTCAGAGGACTGTTCAGTAGAAAGCCGGCTCTGTGGGAATTTGACCAGAATGCCCAGGCCAAACACCCCTGCTCTTTTGAAAAATGCCACGGTAGCTTTAGTTATCAAAGCGAGTGTAACCCTTCATCCAAAGGACAGCACCTTCTACAGCACAGTGCCCCAAGACTGCTGGGGCTCAGGATTTCTATTTGATCCAAAAGAAGTGTGCCCCCTACTGGCCCACCAACACCTCTTCCAACAACAACAACATAGTTTTCACAGGAGGTCTCCCATCAAAGTAGTTAAAATGGCCACCAGTGCTAAGCTTCAACAGACGCAAGAAGGCTACAGGATGGTAGAACAAACAAAAGATCTTTTAAAAAATTCGAAATATGACAACACAATGCTGTGGTTTCTAAATGAAAGCCTCCTGGGTGAATTCCTCCCAGAGAAACGGCGAGAACGAGGCCCTAAAATCTGAGAGAAACTAACCAACATGGAGGAATCCACACAATCCAGAGACGCCCAGTAACGTGAGATCACCTCAGAGACCGGATCAGACCGGTTCGCACCGGACAGCAGGGGCGTGTTCCCCAGGGCATGTGAAGGTAGACTCCCACAACCCACGCTCACTGCTCATGGCTACACACATGCACTGTCCCAGCATGCACTGCAAAGGCCAGGAGGGCAGGATATGGGCACCAGTCTGCCCTGCCCAGCCCCACCCTAGCCCCACCCTCTTCGACTCTGCCACACCTTTACCTGCCCTAAAACAGCCCATTTACACCTGGCCCTCTTCCTCTCTTCCATGTCCTGGTATGCCCCACACTGATCTCTCCGGCATAGCAGCTGCACTCACTGTTCCAGACACCCCAATAACAGTTCTGACCACATCCCTAACTTTAGGGGAAATCCCCCAAGGACCCCAGAATTAAAAGGAAAACTACTGATATGGGTTTGGAATGTATACTTGAGAGCTTTTTTTAAAAAAAAGAACAGACTTTTACCTGTATATGGGTCACTAATGCGCTACAAGACACCTGATCATATTTGTGTGTGTGCATGTGTGTATGTGTGTGTGTGTGTGTGTCCATCTTCTCTTTCATATTTTACTGACTCCAAAACTGTAGACCTCATACCCTTGTGATGGGACATGCACTTTTAAAAAATGAATCGTCTGGGCTCATGTCTAGAAGAACATGAAGAGCTGTTCCATGTGATTGGGGGTTTGGGGAGGCAGTGCTTTTTTTGGACAGGGGGCGGGGGGAGGTAACCCCATTAGCTGCTTTAACATATGGAACCCAAAATATTGCCTTAATCACTTTCCCAGCAACACTAATGGCTTTTCTTGCCCATGCAAGCAACTACTACTATTTATTTGACTGGGTTGACAGCAGTAACACATTAGGGTGTCATAACTGCAGTCTGAACAAGAGGCTCTCAAATACTAATGATGGTATGAACCATATACAGTCCTTCAGGTGCACAATCACTTTTAAGAACCTTTGACTTTCATAATTATATGATAGACGTGCGATGGGACATCATGTACTGGAAAGTTAGCTTGTAAAGATATCATTTTTTGGAGTACAGTATGTGTGCCACTCACTTTCTTATTTTCTGCAGTATCAAGTAACCTATAGCCAGATAGATGTCTTAGCAAAACACGTTTTGCATGCTTGCTCCATGACTCCTTGAAAAGCAACGACGAAACAATTCTATTAATTCTATTACCAAGTCTTGAGCTGGCCAACTGCCAGATCCACTTCTCCAGAATTCCGACTCTGGCTTTAATTCATATATGTGAGCATAACTGTACAGTTCTGTAACAGGTCAGGGTGAGGCTGCGTGTGTAAAGCGTTAATGATTGCAGCTTCAACCCAGGAGATTTCAACCAACGCCTCAGTTTATTGGCCTATAAACTCAGAGAGAGAGAGAGAGAGAGACAGAGAGAGAGACGGAGAGAGTGCTACTATGGTATCAGTTTGCAGAGAGTAAAATACAAATCTCTCCAAAAGTCAAATCCATCCCACACACTGTACCCTCTATACACTTACCAGCATAAATCACCATACATGTACACACACACACACACACCCACCCACACACACACAAAAAAAAAACACACACACACACCTCAGACTGCTACCACATTATTTGGCCAAATTTCTGAACACACTTCCTGCCAGTAAATCATCTTGTATTTGAATCTGAATTTAATTATGAATTTGAAAATGATTTTAGAAGCAGACAGAGCTAGCCCCTCTTTTGTCACAGGGTCATAGGCCTGATAAGAGCCCCACCTCCAACTCTGCACACAAAAACAAACAAAAAACAAAAAAAAAGAACACATTCTGGCTGACTCTGACCAGATGGCTGACAATGGCTGCACCTCCCACCCCCCATAAAACCCCATCATAGTTAATGAGAAATTTAACTGCCCAGATTTAATGGCGCTTAAAATGGACATTTACAGACATGAGCGCTCACACACGCACTAAATCGTACACATGAACCCACTGACAGGATTATGCTAAGAAACATCCACAGCTACAACATTGCCCCTGGTCACATGTGCTCCTTCACAAATTTTCAGAGGGTGCATCGGGAACCTGAAGATCTGGGAGACAGACCTTTCAGCAGGAAGAACACAGTGCCAAGTATTTGATGTGGGGGTGCGGGGGCTGAGCGGAATTTTCAGATGTGGGGGGAAGTCCCCACAACAGGGGAGCGCCGGAATCACCCAAGACCCCAGTGAGAACTAAACTGTTATGTTAAACCCTGTCATGGCGCCCTCGCGGACCACAGCAACACAGCCATACGACACTGTGACATACGAGTGATTTACAACGAGGCGGAAATCCCCACCTCGGCTGCGAGAGGACTTCGATCTCATTAACGTCTGAAACGCAGGATACCGCCAATCAGAGTAACGGGAGAAACTGGGCCAGTGAGCGAAAAGACATATCTACCCCCCAGGACACACAGGCCAGATCAGGGGGGGGGGGGGAGAGGAGAAGGAGAGGGAGAGAGCGAGGAGAGAGGAGTGAGAGTGAGAGAGCGAGGGAGAGAGTGAGAGCGAGAGAGCTGATCTGAGAGGGGGCAGAGGAATGAAAGGAGGGAGAGAAAGTGAGAGAGAAAGAGTGAGAAAAGAAAGAGAAAGAAAAAAAGGGAAAGAAAGAGAAAGTGAGAGATGGAGAAAAATAGAGAGGGGGAAGGGCCTTGAATGCTGTGAAGTCATCTTCAAAAAATGCAAATGTGGCCTTCATGCTTCACTATTCCCTTTGCTTCAGGGCAGTCTCTGTCCTGTTATAGCAGAAACATCCTCCCTCTCTCCTGATGTGAATGTGTGTTTGTGAGTGTGTGTGCACGTGTGTGCGTGGGCCTCTGTGCATGCCTGCAGGTGTGTGCTTGTGTGTGTGTGACCATGCAAAGATATGAATGTGTGTATGTGCGTTTCTGCACACGTGTTCCAGTGAAGATGTTCAATTTCGTGGTGGGGTTTGGGTAGAGAGCCTGATGAGGTAAAAGGCCATGAACATGCCAGTCAGAGCTGTCTATCCCCCCCTGACCTCACCCCCCATTACTGCCCCCCGCCCGCCACCCCCCACCCACAGTGTAGCCACACACAGTAGCTGTCACGAGCCTAACCACACAAAAAAACTGGGCGGCACACAGCAAAATTACAGGCTCAATCAGTCTTTCCGTCCAATTGCTATTTAGAGAAAACTGCAAGTTTATACGCATATCTTTATAGCCATACATGCAGATGTATTTATGGTTTGCTTTTCTCCCACCCTCTCTCTACTGCCTTCTCTCTCTCTCGGTTTTCCCTCTCTTTCTACAGAAATTCCAGGAATGTGGAATGTCTGCACTGGACACGTGCAGAGCATTCCCACAGCCGACCGCCCAAGGAAAACACCTCACACTGTGCGTGTGTGTGTGTGTGTGTGTGTGTGAGTGAGTGAGTGAGTGAGTGTTCGTGCATGCGTATGTGTGTGTGTGTGTGTGCGTGTGTGAGTGTTCGTGCGTGCGTATGTGTGTGTGTTTGAGAGTGTGTGCGTGTGCGTTCATTTCTGTCTACCAATTGTGTGTGTGTGATACGTGTGTCTCTACACAGTCACCCTGTGATTGACAGCTAAGTTGAGAGCTCCGGTTTCCCAGCAGACAAAGCACAGGGCATGCTCGAAATGTCAGGGTTTCTGTCCCGCAGAGATGAGTGAATAATGAATTGCCATAAGCACCACTCTGCACTGCCAGCAGGGGGCACCAGTCTAGGGCATCACAGCTGGATGGGAATGGGGTCAGCAACCTGTCAATCAGCTATAAGTGAACTGCACTACAACAACATAGGAGACCCGGGGTACATCAATCATCCCAATACAGACCCCAAACAGGCACAAGTCTGTAGGTTTGTACATAATAGAAGTGGAAGGTCCAGGGGTTAGAAAGTCCTGCCATGTGTTTATTCCACTCAGGAACTGATTTCACTACTTAGTTCAATTGTGCTAATTAGCAAATCCAGGTGATTGGAACAAAATCCTGGGGAGGACTTTTCCTTTCTAAGCCTGGATTTCGCACCCCCTGGTAACTCATTATACAACTTCATAGTGAAAAACACAGGAAGTGACATAACTTTAATCAAATGAATACGACAAAGCTCTTTTGAAGGCGCATATTTCTTACACAACCCGCTTTTAACACCAAAGGATATGTTACAGACCTCCTGTGGCAGGCAGAACTGAAGGTACAGTTGAGACCTGAAATGATAAATCTTCCACCAATCCCTCCTTAAAGTGGCGTGTGAAAAATATTTGCTTCTTGCCAGAACAATTCTAACAGTCGTTATCACCAAACAATAACCTCTCACACCTCCTCAGATTATGAACAGGATACAGTGCAGGATAAGAGGGAGCGCCAATGATCACAGAAATTATTAAACAATTACAGCAGCGCATTCAGTGAGAGGACACACCCTACACACTCCCTATACACAAATATATGCGAACAGACACATAAAATCTAAATTTGCCAGACATGCAGACGCACACACTCAAATGGACAGGACAGGACAGGACAGGACAGGACGGACAGACGGAGCAGCAGGACAGCAGTGTGTAGATGAATTCACTCCATGGCTAATTCACTGCAGTAAGACGCTCCAGTGGGGTCGCCTCATTACTGAATAACACCCCTAACGCTGACGGCAAACAGCTTCCTAACGTTGGCGAAATGACGCAAGGACCGTTCCCGTCTCCATAACACACGCACAATAAACCCTGATCAGCACCTCCAGGATGGGCGCAGCAGTCACATAATGCAAACATACACCCACACAGGCAGATACAGTTTACACACACGCACACGCACACAAACCACATACAAATTATTAACACTATACAAGCAGAGACATGCACGGATGATGAGACATGCACATGAAATTCGGGTCCTGTCTCTGGATGGGCTTCAGTTCATGATTAACAGAAAAGCACTGAAGTAAAATTCAGAAAGTTACGTGTACGCATGAGTCCAAAGATCACACAGGAAAAACACATTTCCCTCCATTATGTCTTTCTTGTTTTTCTTCCACTCTGCTGGAAAGAGTGAATCGATCAGCTGACTGTTCTTCAGCTCAGAGAGAGTGGGAAAAAATGGAAAACTGACAGGATGCCAGTGAGTTACTCATCACGTGCCCCATCCAGCCACCAGCTGCAGGACAGATGTGACAGGCGCTTAGTGATGACATCATCACCCACTTTGCATATTGCGAAGGGATGACCCAATGTAACATGTACAGTGGATCATCCTGTGGGTAACCGGGCATCTTGGGGAACCCATCTTGAGGTCTCCAGGAAGCTCCACTTTTGACCATCCACACAGACACCGTGCATGGAGATCTCTCAGATAAATTGTTTCTAAAGAAAGCACACCTGCATTCCCAATGTCAACGAGACAATCCTTGCTGATTGAAAGACTGACATAATCTATCAAAAGCCTTCAACAGGTCAATACAAAAATACATTAAAATTCTTGTCCAAGGCATTTGCAGGGGAGTGATTGGTGAGGTTGCGCAGGTGCCCCATTAACCCTGAACTCAGGAACGCATCTCCCTGTTCAAATGATCAGTATGCTTCACTCCTCTTTGTTTGCTCCTAGAAAAACTACTCCGTATAGTTACGTCACATGAATTTATTAGTGTATCTACAGTGGCTACTGCTTCACGCAGCAGCGTGCGGTATGTAAACTCACACAACGGTCCAGAAATGCAAGTCACCGTGGATGCCGGCATCGGTTAAGTAAATGAATAGAGTACACGCAGTAATACGATTCCCATGGCTCCCAGCCAGCCTCACCCTGGAATGCCACCACACCTGCTCCCTCTTCTGCGCACTAGCCAACAGGTCCATCGCGGACAGACACGCCCGCCCAGAAGCCCGAAACCACGCCCCCCCTGGCCACTTTGCCACACGCATCAGCACTGCCATTTATTCACACAGCTTGACATTTGGCTTTAAATAAAACAACCCCCCGACAGCTTGGGAACGTCGTCGCACGCCCAGTCAAACTTAATAATTAATTCACTTGCAATCCCGGGCCTTAAGGACTTTGCACGGACAGCAGTTGAAGATGATGTTTTTATTCAAGAGCAGTAACTTTAGCAAGGGGAAACTCCCGATTACGCAGCCTGAAGTGGACCTAAGGATGCATCAATAAAAATACAGACATTAAAAAAAACTTCACATTCTTAGGAAAGGCTGGAAAGTACAAATAAAATGATTTGTTTGAGCTTGGGTAGTTCCAAGTACGGCACTTGCCAAAAAAGACCCTGTGGGTGTCTCCACAGGCTACGAGCGAGAAACAGAACGCCAATTATAACGCAGGGTGCACGCAGTAGGAGCCTCTCAGGTTCCCCTTTACAACTTCTTCCTTCGAGAAGCACGGGCGATATACACAAAGGCTGACCGGGCAAGTCACAGGAAGGGACACAACCAGAGCAAAACAGACCGAATACCCAGGCTAACATACACATTTATGGCACATTGAACACTGCTTGCATTTATTCATTATTTGATGGCCAAGCTGAAATGTCTGCCATTTTTTACTTATTGTTTTTTCTTTTTTTACTGGTAAAATTCAGTTTTATTGGTAACAAAGATATACCTATTATTAATAGCCATTAATGGCCAAGAACTCTGAAGACTCCCTCCTGTTTATCTGAGCTATCCGCTTGGGAACTGAGCACCATGGGGACTCTCTACTGTTATTTTTTTACCCGACATTTACCAGTTTGAGAAATCTCATAAATTTCTGACTTTCTCAAATTGATGAAACTTGGCAACGATTCATGAGTCATGGGATAAGTACTATGCTAGGAATAAGTCTGAATATTTGAACAGTCGCAGACATGCCAACTATTACATTAGCTTTTCAGTATTGTCCAACCTGTTGTTGCAGCTACATGTATAACATGTATTCTTGTCTTTACTGCTTATCCTCCAAATATTAAATCTAATAATAATGTGGTAATGGCTGCAAGTATGAGTAAACACATGCCAAACACACAATTTACACATAAGATACATTGTAAAAAAAGAAAAAAAAACCCTTCCCTCTCAAGACTTTTAAACCCATAAGGTATACAAAGGCAAACCGCGCGCACACAGTGTACTACTTAGTATGGCCTCCACATCATTCACATATGCATAAAACTCTTCAACCTGAAAATTTGCTGCCATAGAACAGCATTGGATTTATATGCTCACAGGCTTTTGTTCGACCATGACCCCATCTTACTCTGTGTACATAAAAAAGCAGCATCAGTCTGGACACACACCAGCATTGTTTGACCAAGAATTTACGGAACGCATACAGCTGCAAACTCAAACTTACAATTGAGGGGCCATTTGTTTGTTTTTTTTTTTTTTTTTTTAAGTTCTGGCAAACCACACTAAGCAATAAGTTTAGCCTATACAAGTCTAATACAGTTAAATCACACAAGCAGTGAGGGGAAAATTAGCTTGTTCCATAACCTAAACAGACCAAATGTATAAATACTAAATTCTGCATACGTCTGCGAGTTATCGCTGCTACAGTAGAGCTTACTCAGAATACAAAATACAAAATTGAACAGAGTTCTCGCGTGAGCAGACTTACTCGCTTTTCCCAACACCACCTGTCTATGAAGTACCAGAGACTTTCCAGAGCACCTGCGAATAAACACGGTTCGGGCGAATGGCGATTGCTCAAGATACAGATAGACAAATTGCAGGTGTACACCTTGATTGGTTTGCAAACTGACGACACGTAAATAATCCCTGAATCCGCATTAAAAAAATGGAACTCCTTGTTATCTTATACGAAGTATTTTTATGAGAGTATAACTGGCATTAGATTAAAATACGTTTTGTTGTACATAAAAAAAAAAAAAGATGTATGTAGGCGTGTGCTTATAAGTGCGCGCCCCATGATGATTAGGTTTCGTAAAACCACATCAATGGATGAAAAGTGGGTACCATCAAAGGGCGCGTATTCATAAGCGCGCACACACACGTCCATAAAATCCACAATGTACATGCAAAAACATAGCCTACAAATAAATCAGTCTCACGCTGTCACGAAGTAAATTGACAGCTACGGCAGTGTTGTGAAGACTTACCTTGAAGATGAAGCGACGAAATCTCCCCCGTCCAGCAATCGGATTTTGCAGAAAAGCACCCCATTTACAAACGGCACAGCCGTCAGTTCCTCCAGCGTAAAACTGGTTTGAAATTTAAACTTTTTCTTTCTCATTAAAAATGCCATGGCTAAAAAAATCGTTCGTGGATCCTTTGCGTTGAGATGATGTGTCAACGAGAGCCTACGGCCTTTTTAAGTACTCACGAAAGAAAAATGATAGGCTACCTTTTAGAACAAACAAAATCGGTAAAATATTATTTTGAAAAAATATATAATATGTAATAATAACATTTAAAAAAGTTAATTACGATGTTAAATTCCGATGCGATTTTAATCAGGAGCTTGGCAATTCTTTTTAATTATGTTCTGGTTCAGCATCTCGGAACTGCCTTACCGATCTTTGACGACCTGCAAACAAAACAAAGTAGTATTCAGAATTAGGAAGACAACGAGACAGGCCCATATACATATAATGATCAGAAAACTGAGATTCAATAAAACAATAATAGATTATAATACTTAAATATTCGTTAGTCGTCGCTGACATTCAGCCTACTTTTAAGAATTCAACTTTCCTGAGATTAAACTATTTTCCCTTGGCAATTCAAAACTTAGCGAGCAATTAGAATTATCATAACTAAGAAAGTTATGACTACTAGACTGCTGGACCTTACCGAGTAAATGTCCTTTTAAAGGTGTTAAGCGCGTTGCCAATTTACAAATCCGGGATCCCCACTGACACTCGCCAAAAAAACAGAACTTTGATACTTCTTGCTGAGCCACGGACTTCAACCATGGTCTTCACATTTTGTAGTTATCGCACAGCTTGCCGATCATTGAACTCGCTGGGTTGGTATTGCGTGGACCTCGTGAGCTACCCACAAACTGGGCTGCAATTCTTCGGCGAAATAGATAAAATGAATGCACCGCACACGTAGGCAAAAACAAAATCTTCATGCAGCTAAACGAACTAATTCTCGCCAGAAAAACGTGGCACTTGCTGACAATCTTAAAAAGAGATTAAACAGGTGAGAGAACAAAAACAGCCAGGTAGCTGACCAAAACTCCGGTGCGCAGTTCCTCAAGCCGACCGAGATAGATCTCGACCAGCTGACTAGCGACGCTGCGCTTCAGAACTTGATGATAGACTAGTCGAAGCCCTCCTCCAAAGCACCAGGCACCGCCTTCATTGAAGAATGTTTATTGCGTGGACTCCGCTTGAGCACAGCGGGGCCAAAGCAAAAAATTGTTGGATTCAATCCAAGTTCGGAGTAGTTTCAGAACATAAAATGTAATATTTTGCTCTGTGTGATGTGCCATGCATTTGTTCAACTCTTGGATTAAAAATTCGATTAATACTGAATTCCAATTATCAAACGCATGAGAGAATTTTACTGCACCAGTCAAATTCATATATGACGTCAAATGCCAAGGAACATAACCATGTGGTTGGCTGGCGAATGTATAATGTCCCCCATAATGTTTAGGACAAATTCATATATATATATATATTTAGATTTAGCGCTGTACTCCATAATTTTAGATTTTTAATAAAACAATTCACATGTAGTTACATTGCATATTTTCAGCTTTTAATAAAGGGTATTTTTTAATACATTTTGGTTTCACCATGTGAAAATTACAAAACATTTTATACATAGTCACCATTTCAGGTCACCATAATCTTTGGGACATATTGATGTTCTGTGAATGAAAGTAGTTGTGTTTACTACTTTGTTACATATCCTTTGCATACAATGACTGCTTGAAGTCTGTGACCCCTAGACATTTCCAGGTGCTGAGTATTTTCTCTGGTGATGCTCTGCCAGGCCTGTACTGCAGCCATCTTCAGCTCCTGCTTGTTTCGGGGGCTAGTTGCCTTAAGTTTTCTCTTCAGCATTTGAAACGCGTGTTCAGTTGGATTCAGATCGGGTGACTGACGTGGCCAGTCAAAAAAGTTTTGGCTTTAAAAACTCCTTTGTTGCTTTCGCAGTGTGTTTGGGATTACTGTCTTGCTATCAGATGAAGCACCGTCCAATGAGTTTGGAGCCATTTGCTTGAACTTGATCAGATGAAATGCTTCAGAATTCATTCTGCAGCTGCTATCAGCAGTTACATCATCAATGAAAGTATACCTGCCAGTACCTGTGGTAGCCATAACAACCCCACAACCATGTTTCACAGAAACGGTGCTTTGGATCTTGCACAGTTCCTTTTGGCCTCCACACTTTGCTCTTGCCATCACTCTGAAAAAAGTCTACAAGACCTTTTTCCAGAACTCTGTAGGCTCTTTTAGGTACTTTTTTTTTTTTTTTTTTAGCAAACTGTAGCCTGGTTATCCTGTTTTTGTGGCCAGCCAGTGGTTTCCATCTTGAAGTGTAGCCTCTGATGTCTTTACTCATACATTCATAACTACCTCCTGAAACTTTTCCTGATCTGTCAGATAGGTTTTTGGGAGTTTTTGTCTTCATTATGATACAAATTTTTCAGTCTTCAATTGTTGAGGTCTCCCTTGATCTACCATGCCTTTTACGCTTACTGAGCTCAACAGTGCTCTCTTTATTCTTAATGATGTTCCAAACAGTTGATTTTGGTCAGCCTAAGGTTTGGCCTATGTCTCCTGACTGTTTTTCTTATTTTTCAGCCTCATAATGGCCTCCTTGACTTTCATTGGCACAACTCTGGTGCTCATGTTGACAAATGCCAATAACAGACTCCAAAGGCAAACAAAACCCTAGAATAAATGGGGGCTATATATAAAAAGTGTGATAATTTCTCCATAGTAAAACAAAAATGTATTAATTAATGTATTAGTGTATTAATACCCTTTAATAAAACCTGAGAATCTGCACTTTAACCACAAATGAATTGTTTGATTACAAGTACAGAGTCAAATCTTTGTCCCAAACATTATGGAGGGTACTATATTAGCAAAACGCTCAAGTTACCATGACAACATCCGTTGTTAAATGGAAATTACCTTATTAACTTCTTTATATTACTTTCTGAACAGATACAAATATGAATGTTACTGCTCAGGATGGAGTCCATTCCATCATATCAATTTGGACCTATATCAATTTCAAATGCTTTCTCTAATCTTAGGTGTTTGTAGCTGAATTCCACAGATCGGTGCGAAACCAACTGTTAAATTAAATTTGGGTGAAAACCCACAATTCACTGCCCAGATACTACAAACAACTACAAACTACAGTTCTCGTATCTGCCCAGACAAATCTTTGATCCGTCGTTTGTCCACGGTCATTGTTCTCTAATTTGCTAAATGGTGCCATCTAATGGCTTATATAACATATTGCTGTTTTTGGTTTTGTGTTTTCTTATGTAACCTGAAATTGTTTTAAACTTATTTTGGCACATCCCCATATTAGCTAAATTCCATTTGATGAATATACATTTTCTAATGGGAAACTTATTTCTCATTTATTTTTAAACTGCACATCTCTACCATTCAGTACTGTGATAACTAAAGCTGTCAAACGATGCATATTTATATCTAAATGTAATTTGTTATGATTTTGCTAACATGTGTCTCTTATGTGTTTTGTAAAGCCAATACCCCCCTGTTTAGTTCTGTCTGTATGCATTATATATATATGTGTGTGTGTGTGTGTGTGTGTGTGTGTGTTTGTGTTTGTGTTTGTTTTTTTCTAAGGTATTTGTGTTTATGCAATGTATTCAGTAAAAATGTAGGCTAAAAACCTACTCTGTGCACAATATAATGCAATCCTTCAAAAACAATAATGCACAAAATGACTCTTAAACTACATTTTTTAAACGTAAGGTTAAAACTTACCTTATAAGCTTGGCTTTTATATGAATTTCAATTTTTTCTGTTTTTTATCTGTGAAGTTTTTATGTATTCATTTATTTTATTTAATTTTACATATATTTGAGCATTTTTATCTTAAATTTTGGTGTGCACAAGTGAAATGAACAACGGATGAACAGTGGTAAGTGTAAGAGTAGTTTTGCAAATATATCGCGATTACAAATGAAATGTCGCGATGTATTACCATAAGGAATGCCCTGTAAGTCTCGTCAGGTCACACTTAGCTAAGGCCAGAGCCTATTTGCACATTTGACGCGGATTGGATACTGGACCTATCAATCATCTACATTCCGATGTCTCCCCTCCCATTTGGGCTCATTTCCTTCTTAGTCGAACCGCTGTTCAATTTACCGGCGTTTTCCAGCACGCATCATCTGTGAGTAAGAAAGGCAAATCGGAGACATTTGGATGTAAATCACCGGATTATAGAAACAGGAAACCTTATACTACATACGAGAGGCCAGCGGTGTCATCGGAAAGCCCTAAACGGGATCAGTCCAGACCGAATAGCCTACGTGGATAGTGGCTGTCAGCATCCAACTACCGAGAGAGTGTGTGAAACGAGAGCAGTTGACTACAGTAGAAGAAACAAGGCAAGAACAATTATCTGCGATTTTGAAAATTGTTGGACTGCCCAGGAGCGTTCGAAACGGCACAGACATTGTTACGCAAATAAGAAAAAAGTTGTATAGCTCAAGGATTGAGATCAAACGTTTATGACGAGGATAGTCGGGTAAAACAAAAGTGTAGAGCTGATCGCTAGCCTACTGTAGCTGGTTACGTTTTGTATGAGCGGTGTGCTGCATTTGTGCTAGCTAGCATTTAATTCATTGGTCTGACGTTTGATACATTGTTGGAAACACATGATGCAACAGCAGCGATCGTTCGTCTCCCCTCTGCTCAGTGGTGTCTTCTGTCAGTGTACCCCAGAAGATATCTCCTCGGGTTCGGACCCCGGTGGGGGAGTTGATTCCGCTTCTGTGACCCCACCTAAGTTCTGGGACTGCCCGACCGGAGCCAGAACGTGCGAATTGTCGCGTCCCTGTGGCAGCGCGCACTGCAGCGAAGCGGACCAAGAGCACAGACTCAAAGTACTTTTCCAAATCTTGGACGTCAATAAGGATGGTGGCATCTGCGTCAACGACCTGACAATCGGACTGAAAAAACTTGGCGTTCATCGCACCGAAAATGAACTCATGGTGAGTTGTCGATGTTCGTTTGGATTGGCTAAGACTGTGTTCCGACTCCTGAAGGAAATCCGTTGGTCAGCTTATCTTGGGGTATTTGCGGAGTGAAATCCTACATTCAGGGAGATTCTACTTAGCCTAGTTATATATGATTCGGCCGCATTATGATATGTGAGTATATACACCGGTGTATTATGGCAGCAACAAGTTCGTAAACCTGTTCTCGAAATATGTCATGGATGATAGAGTTCACACGTGGTTTGACAAAGCTAATATGAGCAATGTTAAACACTTCGTTCTACGCCATTGTCATTGATAGTTTCTAATTTCCGTCCTTAAATTTTAAAGCTGAAATCATAATAGATGCGTTTTTGTCAGGCTGCTTCCCGATGCTCCACATCTCGCGCAGCGTTATGACCATGCCACGCGCTGGTTTGCCTACTACTGTTCAAGCATGTTATTTCATCGTAGCCTACTGTAATCATTAAAAGCCTC
This sequence comes from Anguilla rostrata, assembly GCF_018555375.3. Lineage (NCBI taxonomy): Eukaryota > Metazoa > Chordata > Actinopteri > Anguilliformes > Anguillidae > Anguilla > Anguilla rostrata. The sequence continues at coordinate 28,940,526 of NC_057946.1, read as the reverse complement.
TGAAATCAGTTTTTTGTTGAAGGATTAGTGTTTCTTTATTGTGAATTATTAGTTTGGACAGAGACAGATGTATGGCAGAATCCTATTGTTGTCCGTGAGGTGGACGGGAAATGCGCCGGGAGTCTATTGCTTCCCACACTGAGTGACTGATTTGGGTTGTTGTATTTTAACCCAGTTAAACCGAAGCCTTCAGACCAATTGAACGGCTTATACGACGATAGGATATGATTTCCAGACTTAATAGTTTGTTGTGACTTTTCTTTACACTTCTTAATGTAAAGGATAAGTTCATTTAGTCCATTAATTAAAGATAACATCGCGATTGAGCATTCCTTACTTGGAGTTTCAGTGCATTTTGTTACTGCTCAGTAACATAGGCTACAATGTTACAGTTGGGAGCCTGTAACTTCAGAAGGGCTGCAGTGAGACACCAGAGAGTCATGTTAAACCCACAGGCTTCTCTTTTCACTGGACAGGGCCGGTATCACAGCAATATTCGCCAACAGAGAGGCAGTTAAGATAATTAAGTAGAGAAATGGGTGGAGTGTAAACAATACTCTGTGCAGGAACGCATTGTGAGGGCAGGAAATATTATGTCTTATTTGTTTGTAAACTACAAAGGGTAAGCAAGTTGGCAGAGATATATTGAGATCCCATAGCAGCATGTTTTCCTGTCTGTAGAATTTTGCAGTGTGAGCTGCAATTTAAAAACATCCACGTTGTGCATTTTAGTATTCGCTTAACCAGGTTGAGGCTGAAAACTGTACTAATGTTTGACACCATCAGTCTGAAAATGAATTATTCCTGCTTGTTCCCAGGTAACAGTAGCTTTGAAGGCATGAGTGGATTCAAATATAATATTATATAGCTTACGTATAGCATTTTTTAAACGCAGGGTTAAATTCACCTGCCTGTGGCTCTGCTATGTTATTAAAAATTCAGAATTATATGTCTGACAGGCCCAAGTGATGCAGTGGCTTATGTTTTTTGCTGATGGAGTTGAGAGAGGAACACAAGAGATCAAAATATGAACATAGACAAGGGTATTTTGTGCTTAATTGCAGATTGTAGCACTGTAGAGACTATTTAGGGAAAAAAAGGAAAACCTTGGTCTGCTGTTAACGCTTATTAAAGTGTTCCCTCCACGTCGGCCAAGGTTCCGTTCCGAACCTGGGCGTGTCACTGAAGACAGGAACACAAAAGAGTGTCTGATGGGGAGTCTGTTCAGGCCTCTTAGGAGTGAGAAATTCCTGCTCTCCGTGCCACTGACTCCAGGACCAGTCCATTCACTGGACATGCCACCTAGCAGAACCCCCCCCCCCCCCAAAAGGGGGGTTTTCATAATTACTGTTATCCAGGTAGTCATAGGGACATAAATTACATAATGGTGACAGCAGGCCTTTAAAGCCCATCTAGGCTTGTTATTTACCTAGAGATTATCCAACACTGCACAACTGGGCACCCTGTGGGTCTTTGTCTTGACTACATGTCAGTCTGTTGAGGTAACTCTCTGTGTAAAATAAAAAGAAAAAAGAAAAAAAAGAAATTTATATATATATATATATATATATATATATATATATATATATGTGTGTGTGTGTGTGTGTGTGTGGAATTTACCTTTACTTCATTTCCAAGTACACCCCATTGTTTTGGTGACAACTTGACTTGAAAAACTTTTGAATGGCCCTTAATCCTTATTGGCCGGTACAGAGCTTAACCTAGAGGAGCTGACATTCCTTACATGGACCCACTGATGCTGAGAACTGGCTTTAATTGAACCGGACAGGTGCTCTGTGAGCGCACGTGAGCGTATGGTCAAGTAGTTCCCGCGTCTCCGTGGGAACCGCGCTTCTTCTCGGGCACCTGGTCCTGCCACAAAGGAAACGGACAAAGGGCAGAACCAGAAATGCACGACAGAAACCAGGCAGATTACGCATGCGGAGCAGCCAACTGCGCCAGAATGTAACCAGTGACGGTGCGGTGCTCTGACAAGCTTGGCCTATTTGGCCAAGCCCTATGCAGTTGAGTGTTAGCCAATGATCGGTTAATTAGGCAAGGTGTGAGTGTGTGTCAGGGCAGATTCCATTTAAATCCATTTTTATTCAGGAAATGAATTGAAATTCAATTCATTCATTTGAAAGTCCTCATTCGTGAATTGAATTTTAATTAATTTCTTGATTTGACAGAAATGAAACCCATGGTGCATGTGTATGCATGCATACGTGTTAACTGAAAATTGCGTGCAGTAGCACGATAGTGATGTGCATTTAACTGATATAAGATAAGGGCAAGCTGGCAGTATGCAAGCTGGCAGGATGAGATGGGGAGGGAAGTGTCTGTTAGGCAGGGGCTTTCTAACCAGCCCTCTGTCCCTCTTTACTTTCGCTTTTGTCGGCTCCATGTCCCTCTCTCTGCCAGGCCCGTGGCTGCTGCCTTTGTGGTCCGCCGTGCTCCGAATCACAACCTCCAGCTTCCAGACGCTTCTGTCCGACACTGGCGCTGTGTTTCTATGTATTTAAAAAAATCTTGGCTCCTAAAATATAGAGGCTATTCCTGGAAGGAGTGAACCTCACCAAAAATTAATAAAAAAGAGGCATTTACCGTGCCTACATCAAATAATTTGTTAAACTGCTTTAACCCTTTAGACACCAGTAAATAGCCTAACTTTCAGATTACTGACTATTTTAAAAGAAACACCCATTTTCAAGCATATTCAAGGTAATATTCTGTCTTATGGTTGTAGGTTTTGATTTGTAGAATGATTAGCTAAAGATTCATAAGGGTCAGCAGGATGTCAGCTATGCCAGGATTGGAGTCTTGGTGAAGGAACTGGATTAGCAAGCGGACTGAGTCTGTGGGTTCGAGGGTTCGAGTGCTTAGGAACTCAAACTGTACTGTGTTTAGCGGACGAACCTCAGCAAAGTGTCCAGCTGTGTAGTTACATAATATGGAGACTGAATATGTTGACTAAACTTTTATTTAGAATATGCCTCTGATAATAATGACTTTTAATAAGTAGTGAGTAGATAATACCCCAATTACATGGATGACTCATTGTTGAAAACTTACTTTAAGGTTTTCCGTCCTATGAATGAGCTTCAACAATAGTACAGAGTATACCACCCTGCTGTACAATGGTCGCATGGTAAACTGCTGACTTTTATGAGAGAGACTCTAACTATGAAAAGAACGGTTAGCAGTCCATCTGTTAGAACGATGGGCATCGCTGGATAAGACAGTGCAATGCAGTTTCATACGCCTGCTATGGAATACAGATGCATGACTTGTCATGGAATGAAGACAGAAGTAGCCTGCATGTATGTGGGTCTGAGAAATCAGTTTGCAGTATCACCAGTCCTGCTGCCAGTTAAAAAGTAAATGTTTTCAATGTTGGGTTTTTAGTTACTTCATGTGTGTTTACACTGTTTACAGAGTTTGGGTCAGTTACCTCCATTTGCTTTGTCATTCTACCGCAACCAAGTAAGTGTTTTCAGTAAACAGTTTATCAAGTCTCTGTGTTTTTTTTTTTTTTAAGCACATGGTTATGATGCTTGTGTTTTAAGAAGAACAACACAGAGACTCGACACACTGTTTAAGTGCATACTTGCGGTAGAATGACAGGACAAATGGCTTCCTTGTGCTCAAACTGACCAGGAGATCGTGAAAGCTCAATGCTAGATTTTAGAATTTTTATCATTTATGTTCATTTTTTCATGGGAAAACTACCCAGGACACATTGGGGCATAATCTGCAGCAGAGGTGTCCAAAGAGGTGTCCAACAAAAACCTGCACCCACATTGGCCCTTTTCAGATAAGGCTGGACTCTCCTGCTTTAGAGTATACAAAGACATAAGTTGTACTGAGTAGGAGCAACACAGATTTTTGTTTTATCGTTCAAAGCTGTGACAATCTAATCCTTTCCTCTCGCATTTGATGCGAACCCCTCGATCGACCCCTATAGTTGGGGTCTAACATGGCTTGTACTGTTTTTGCTGTAAAGACTGAGTGACACAGCAGCTGCAGCTGGTTTGGAGTGAACTCCTTCTCTGGTATTTGCATGGTGAGCCATGTATGTATTTGCTCAGGGAAAATTTAGCAAATACTGTTGGTTGTAATATTTGAATAAAATCCTGCAGTTTTAAAACTGATTGCATGGAAGGAAGGAGGTGGAGAGGAGGAAAAAAGTGGAATAGAAGTTATTTGGTTAGTTGGTGGTTCAGTTGAATTCTCAGTTTATTGCTCAGTCTTTGGATCAGTGGATGGGTCAGCTGATTGGTCAGTTGTTGGATGAAACATTAGGTCAGCTGATTGGTCAGTTGTTGGATGAAACATTAGGTCAGCTGTTTGGTCAGTTGTTGAAAGTGCACATTCCTGAGGATGTCATTTGGCTGAAGTGGTTTATTGTTGTGTTCAATATCCAACTCTGATTGCTAATGGGAATAGACCAATCAGATGACTGTGTTTGTAGGTTACACCCCCCCCCCCCACCATGTTAAATGTCCTAATGTGGTGAATGAGTATTAGCTGCTCCAGAAATTAGATTCATACTCCCAAAGCTACAAGCATAGCCTGTCTCAGATCTCCGTGGGGACAAGTGTTAGAGTTATGTATGTATTTCCTTAATATGTTTGTTGTGTGATCAGTGTTCCCTTAAGAACCTGTTCCAATTGTCTTGCTGATATCGAACTCTTGATGGCTAAAAACTCTCAAGTTAAATTACCCTAGCAGGTTTCTCTAATGGCCTTGGGCCACTGTCCTGCTATGTTAACCCTCATGCCAAAACATTGTGTTATTTTTGCCGCTTAGAACCCTAGCCAAAAGCAAGCCCTTTCTGTCATTTTACAACCTGGAAATAGTCATCTGTGTCTTCAGTTGCCTTCATCTCATCTTTCCTCGACTGTCGTAATTCCCTGTATCTAGGTCAGTCAAACCTTTCCCACCTGCAGTTAGCCTAGTACTAATGCTGCAGTAAAGTGTTTAATGAAAAACAGAGACCTATTCTTGCTTACCTGCACGGGCTCCCCGTTAGTTTGAGAATGGATTTGTAAGGTTTTGCTGTTTTTTTTGTTTAAGCACTTAATGATTTGACCCTTCCTATATTTCTGATCTACTTCACCACTGTTCCACACCAAGGACACTGATGTCCTCCAGCCAATTGCTGCTCTTTGTTCCTTGGTGTTGGTTAAAGCTGAAGGGTGACAGGGCCTTTGCTGTGTCCACCTCAAGCCTTTGAAACAGGTTGCCACTTTTGATTTTATCTGTAGCCTGTGTCAACACTTTTAAATCTCATTTCAAATCCCTTCTGTTTTCTCTTGCTTTTAAGGCCACATCAGGTCTGTCCCTGTTCTATGTATTATTGCCTCTGTTTGCCTATGTTCTGTTTTTAAAAATTAATCCTCCACCTTGTACACTCTTGTATTTATTCATTTTACAGTACTTTGATTGATGGTAGTCATTTTAAACGTGCTTTAGAAATAAATTGACTTGACCATCGCTGGATGTGTTTCTGTCCGAGGTCACTGGTGCCGATTTGGGTTCTGTATGCCCAGGCCCCTCCCCCTCGGTTTCAGCTGATGTCTGCAGCCTAGAATGTTCTGTCTGTCTGATTGAACAGGAAGGAGAGGCCCTGGAATGTTGCCTTCTCGCTGGCCAACAGCAGTGTTGCCCTGGGGAACGTGCTGGCGGGGGCATGGTGGACTAACCAAGGGTGTCTGTGTTCAGTATCAGAGCATAAAATTTTAGGCCTTGCAGGTGGTACTGTGTGTGTGTGTGTGTGTATACATGCATGTGAGTGTGGGTGTGTAGTTTTGTTGCTGGAGCTTAATTATTTGCACCCTTAACCGGTACTGTATCTCTCCTGTGAGAGGTGCTGTTTTCTATGCAGAGGTCCAAACTCACAGATATAAGGAGACCCCCAGGGTAACAGGAATGAATATTTTGTGTGTATTTTTGGGCACATGGGTAAATGTGCATGCGTGAAGCTGGTCACATGAAGGTTTCTTGTTATTCAGGGGGGTATTTAAAGAGTAATACCCCCCTACGTACACCATGCAGGGTCATGCAGAGCGAGCGACGTCAGCGCTCACTCCTCATGTGTTTGTCATCGGACACCAGCCCCGCATGAGCTCCGCGCCGCTGGAAATACGCCTGGGCTGGCGTTCCCTCCTGGACCGCGCCCCTCCACCTATTTCACTCTTAAATTACGCGGTCGGAGCGCGCAGGCGCACGGCGGTTTTGGTTAACGCCTTCCGCCGAGGCCGCGAAGGGCGAGACGGAAACCCGACGCTCGCCGGGGTCGTGCCCCGCCATGTGACCCGCCGCTATTTGCATCGCCAGCAGATTTGCGTCTGAGGCATTAGCAGGTGACACACCGCAATCAAATCGTTTCCTTAAAAGGAGAATGCACTTTGTCTGAGCTTCTCACACAATTAATAGGGTTTATTCTGATATAATATATTCTTATTTTCTTGCCTTCGCAACTTGAAAAATACTATACTGCAAAAAACAAGAAGGCAATCTTGACAAATATGTTAGACTTATATTTAGAGACTTAAATTCTTACTTCTGTTTTTTTTTGCTAAATAAGACAAAAAGATTTGCAAATGGACGGAGACGATTTCTCTTATCAAGCAATAAAACAAACTAATATTTTCTACTTGAGAGAAAAAATATATAGATTTAAGTCTCACTACAAAACTAAAGCATCATTGGGAAAACCCACCATCAGGTCCCTGAAAAAAAGTTTTGGTGCTACCTGGCAGTGCGTGACAAGAAAGCCTTAAAAATAAGTTCAGTTTTGCGAATAATATGTAAACGTCGCTGAAGATGATTGGTCTCGGTCACGCCGGCTGGTGGCGGGAGCACGCGCACCTGGGCTGCGTTTGCTAATCAGCCCAGGTGCTTAAAGGTGTGTTCCGCACCACGATTTGGGGCCGAGAGCGGGAGCTCACTCCGAGAGAGCGTTTCTTTATTTCGTTTTCGCTCGCCCGTCTGTCTGAGCGCGAGAAAGAAGTGAAACGGCTGCTGAAAAGCATTGGAGCCGGCAGCTGAAAAGTTGGCCGGCTACGAGCGGCGGGCCGAAATGCTGTCGCTCAGGTTTGCTTTCTTTTGTCTTTGTTATGTTAGTTTGTTGTTTTAGTTTATTGTTTTCGCCCGGAACCCATGAGGCGGGGAAGGGCGAAGCCGTATGGTAATTTGATTTTGTCGTGGTGTGGATGTGCTTTCTCTCTCTGTCACACACAATCAGTCAAATTCAGAATCTGTCAGCCTCAGACGTGAATGTAAATCGAAGTATTTGCCTTGCAAAAAATATATTGAAATGGAATGCACTTACTCACTCCTGCTCCCTACTCCTACCCCTACTCTCTGCTCCCACCTCTTACCCCCGAACCCTGCTCCCTAACCCTAACCCTGCCCCTGTGCCCAGGCACACAGATCTCACGTTGTGTTTGTGTGTGTGTGTGTGTGTGTGTGTGTGTGTGTGTGTGTGTGTGTGGTGTGTGTGTGTGGTGTGTGTGTGTGGTGTGTGTGTGTGTGTGGTGTGTGTGTGTGTGTGTGTGTGGTGTGTAGGTGAGTGATCCCTCTCTCAGCTCAGTGAATGGATTACCACAGGCGCACTCGGGCGGATCTCAGTACTGACCACACGCTGAGCTATTTTCATTCAGTTTGACGTGCAATCCTGAAACAGACTCCACACCGCCCAGCTAATGGTATTATTCTGCTATAGACAAGGTTAGCTTGACCCCCTCCCCACACACACACACACACACACACCCACACGCACGCACACACACACATGCATATACACCTGCAGATGTACAGTACATTCAAACTGAAACGGGCACATACACTCACATTTATTTATATATATATGTATGTATAAACTGAAACACTCACACATTCACATATACACACACACCCTCTCAAGCCCAGAGACAGAGACAGTGACGTACAGACAGTTGTTGGCAGTCAGGTGGGTGGGGTGTGTTCAAGCTAGTTGCTCTGCTGCTTCTTCGTTCATTTTGTCATATAATTTAAACCTCATTGCGCATTGACTGAGTGGCTGGCTGTATCCTGGTGTCCTCAGAGCATGTGACTAAACAGGATATTTGCTGACGCAGTTAGCGGCCAGCTCAGTTACGGTGCTGGTGCCCTGCTGCAAACTCTTGGTTACAGGCCCAGTTTTTTTGGTCATTCCCTACTACTTAGTAAGAATTAAAGTTTACGCTAGTCTTATATTCATTTCTAACTACTATGTATAGAATGTTTGGGGAAAAATGCTTAATTTCGTTCTTAACTTTAAGAACAGATCAGCATTAAGGTTACAGTGAATTTAACCCTCAGTCAGAGCCCTGCAAAACACAAAGATTGGCCCATTTATCACTGGTTCAGATAAAAAGAGAAATGAAAAAATAACTTATATATGACACTTGCATGATTTTTTAATTGGATGTAATCCTACCCTAAAAGATAATTTGCTGTGAATTATAAAATGGGTAACCCAAAGGTATTAATTTCAGATTTTTTTTTTAAACCCTTGGTGTTGCTTTTTTTAGAATCATTTTGAAAGGACAAGCTGCAGGAAATCCCATTAACAGCACAGTAATCTACTTTCATCTGCCATAGCACTCAGGAAAGGCGCAGTGCCCTGTTTCACCAGCAGGGGGAAACCCACCGTTCAAGATCTAAGTTTGTGATGACACCTCCATTCATTCATTCACTCCTGCTTACACTGACTCTGCAGGCCACACAGACCTGCTGTACAGATGCATGTTTAGTCTAAGATTCCTGCAAAGCCTGAACCGCTCAGCTTACACGGCCTCTGGTCTCATGGAGTGTGTGTGTGTGTGTGTGTGTGTGTTCGTTCATCATTGTCACTCCTTGCTCCTCCTGGACACACAGACACACACTGCCCATGCTTGAGTTAGAGCTGTTTTCTGTGGCTGTAGAGTAATGGTCTGTAATTGCTGTTGGGTCGGGGGAAGTGGAGGGGGAAAGGTCAGGAGTATGGGCTGAACTGCACATTGGATAAAATGGACAAGCTGCAAGTGGAATATTTTAATGTAACTTTTGACCGATAAAGCGCTGTATTTCACTGTGAACATTTTAGACATACTGCAATAATGTATCTTAGATTGACACCCAGAGATTTGGGGTGAGGGGTGAGAGGGGGCCTGACCTGCCAGGGTTCATAAATTCACATTCACATTTTACATTACATTTATTTGGCAGACGCTTTTATCCAAAGCGACATACAAAAAGTGCATTTCATGGTCATAGACAACTACTAAACACAGGTTCAGTAAGATACAATACTTATTTTGTACAGCTATTTCTAGCCAAGAACACAGTTTAGTTCACACGGTGAACACTATTCAGACCTAACCTCTGCAAAGCCAACTAGGCAGAAGAATAAGCTACAGTATTAGGACAAATACAAATTACCATCACCAGGAAGCTACTGCAGAATGCTGCCATGAGATCTTCATGGGGCAGACATGCCAAGAGGAGCTGATAGCTCTGGAGAAAGAACAGAGATTCGAACACTTTCAATAAAATTCTTTTAGAATCTTTATTTCTTTTCTCTCTTTGCTGTTTTCTCTCTTTTTCTTTTCTGCTCTCAGAAATGCAAAGCTCCACCCCCTTTTCCACCCCATTCACAGAGAGCCTGCGTAACCATAGTAACCCTGTGTAACCGTGCGTAACCTCGGCTCGATCCGTGATGCTGCGTATGCAGAAAGTCGGTCCTCGAGTCTTCACCGCATTCTCGCTGCTGATTGGACAATGGGCATCACACATGCTCAGTGTGCACCACTCAGAGGCAGATCTAGGGTGACATGAACAGCTTAGTTAGAATCCTTTTAAACGGCTGGGTATGTTACTGGAGGAGTTTGCTAAAATAATACAGGAGGCTCCTTCATCAAGGATGCAAACAGTTAGCAACCAGTTAGCAATCAAACCTGGAGCCTCCGAGGCACAAGCCTGAGTGTTACAGCGCACCGCCTCCATGTTCTGTAGCTCCACCCCTCCAGTCATCGGGGGCCCGTTGCTGTCAGTTGGATCTTCTGAGTGTGTCAGAGTGTCCTTGAGCAAGTCACCTAACCCCCATTGCTCCCAGTGAGCTGGTTTGTGCCTTGCATGACTGCCTTGATCACTGTTCGTGTGCGAGTGTGAGTGTGTGTGAATGAGAGGCATTCATTGTGAAGCGCTTTGTGCAGTTGTTGCTGGGAAATACGCTATATAAATGCCGTCCATTTACTATTTATAAATTCAGTCCATTTACTTTACCGTTACAAGAGTAGAGGCATTTTCTTCTAAACTGTGAGAAAGCAAAAGTTCAGGTGTCACACCATGAATCCAGGCCAGGGGGGAACTGTCTGGTTCCAGACACTTCAGACTGAATAAGAATTTGTTTCTGTAAGTTTCACTTTATTTGTCCTGGGTGGGGTCAGCTTTAGAGTTGCTGACTCATTTTTCCAACCTCATGCTTGTGCGTATTTATCAGTCGGTGTTGTGATAAGTGTACTGTGTCTTCTTAATTTGCTTTCTAAGCATATTTTCCAACTGAAGCAATGAAGGTATTGATTGATTCATTGATTGATTGGTGGAAATCTGTCACATAATTGTGCAGTGAATAGCCCTGCGAGCGAAGCAGCTGAGCCCCCGTAAGTACTGCTTTCAGGGGCCTGGAATGGATGGAATGGAGGGATGAATGAGGGAGTGAGTGAGTCACTGAGGGGGTGTGTGTGTCAGAGGTGGGCTTTCCTATCTGCGAAAAAGAATGCTGCGAGAGAGGGTGCTTAAGGGGGACGTACAGCGAGGCTCACACACACACACACACACACACACACACACACACACACGCACTCACACCCACACACACACACACACACACACACACACACACACACACACACACACACACACACACACACAAACACACACACACGCTCTCGCTCTCCTGTGCAGCAGTGGGGTTGCCACGGCAATGCAGACAGGATGATGGAATGGCTGGGAAGCCTCTGCATCAGCAGATTTCCCAGAGAGAGAGAGAGAGAACGCATCCTTCTTCTGCCCACCCCCACACTCTCTTCAGTTTGGCAAGCAGTCAATCAGCTGGTGGGCTTCTTTTCTACTGTGCCCGGATTGGCTGAGGAGCCGGGTGCCTTGTCAGTAAGAGGCGCCGTGATTGGCCGGGGCTCAGCTGCAGTGAGGCTGCAGGTTTGGGGAGCCGGTTTTCATTGCATCACTCGGTGCTGCACCGTCACCAGCCAGCCTCGGGACTGCCGCGTCTCCCTGCCGCCGAACCGGTCACCTCGGGACACGGCACGCCGACCGGCCAGCACCGGAACGTCCTCGCGCTACGGACGGAGGGACGTCCCTCCCTCTCCTACGCCTCCACCAGAATCATCTTTCCTTTCTCTCTCTCTCTCCCTCTTCATCTTTTTTTTACTAGTTTGTGTAAAACTCGGCCCGGAGGTCTTCGCGGAAGCCAGCGGAAGTTCTGGCAGGAGTGAGCGCGCCTCTCCAGCCGTAGCGGCGCTGCGCTAGCGCCTTGCGTGACTGACGCTAGCCGCCCACACGCGCGTGAGGACACACGCCGGCCTTGCGCCCAGAGGCGGAGCGGGACTGCGGGGTGACCGGGTGCTGCCGGTTGGGGGGTGGGGGGGGGTAGAGAGGGTTTCCAGTGGTAACGTGAACCCGGGCCTGCGGGACTGGTGTTGGCCGGGTGCCAGGAAGAGTGGGGAGATTCGGAGAGTAGTTAACTGTAGGCCTGTCCTCACTTGCCTTCTGACCTCACCTGACCTGTGTGTGTGCGTGTGTGTGTGTAAGCGTGCATATAAGCGTGTGTGTGTTTCTCTGCATGTGTGTGTGTGTCATGCGTATGAGCTTGCTTGCAGGTGTATGAGTGTGAGGCAGTCTGGAAGGTGGGAGTTGCGTGCGGCAGGGTCCAAGCTGCTTGCAGGATCAGGGGAAGTGCATTGTGGGAGAGGATGTTGCAAGGTCTTTGGGAGTCGCTGTCCCGTTGGATTGTGGGACGGGACATGGTGGGGTGCCAGCCAGGAGCAGAGGCTGAGGGGGGTGACAGAAACTCTGGGAATGTGGAGGAGGAGAGGCCCGGATCTGGGGGGAGCGAGGAGGAGCGCACCGGGGCCAAGAGAACCACTGTGCTCATCATGGTGGCGCCCCCACAAGGCCTCCAACAGGTACTGCAGCCTGCACCGGACCAGAGCCCACACTGAGCGTACATATACATACACATGTGCATATGTTTGCACAATGCATATATGTGCGCATATACAAACACACATGTAAATATATACCAGATATGTAGATGTATATACACAAATACAGACTTTGTGAATGTATAGGCTATATGTGTGTATTTAAATAAGTTGTTCTGGTGCACTTGTCCGTTGTTCTCTGGCATTATTGGGGTCTCTGGACAAGAGCGACTGTTAAAATAATCATTCAATAGGTACAATACACACACACACCACACACACACACACTCTCATACACTGACACATAGGGATATTCTGTATGAGTGCATGAGAGACTGTAGAGCAGAGGTTGTGTTGTGTGTGTGTGTGGTGAGGCGTGTAACATTAGGCTAAATGACTTCCTGACTCATTGAGAGAGATCTGGAGAAAGCTCTCTGGCTGTGTGAGTAAGAGCAGTTGAGCTGTGCTGTACGGAAGCTTCTCAGGAACCTCTCCCCAGAGAATGAGTCTGTTCCTCCCTCTCATTCTCTGAACGCCATCGCTTTCCAAATTTTCAACAGCTGAAGTGATTCTCGTTAGCATGTGCTGACTGTGCTGGTGGCCTCTTCAGAAAACACACCTCACTCCTGAGGACTGATTTCTCTGGCCAATCAGGACACCATACTGATCAGCAGGGATGTAGGTTTACATTATGCAGTGGTATATTACAGTGTTATACTGCAGTGTTGAAGAGCAGGACACAGATGTAAGGAAGCAGCTGAGGGGAGTTTACTTAGAATGTTGTCTTTCCCTGCATTTGACACATTTTAGCCCCTGTGTCTCTGTGATCTCTGCCGGGGGGGGGGGGGCGAGGGGACGAGACGTTCCCATGCCGGAATGTTCCAGGGACTGAACGCTGAGAGTGCCCGGGTGGGAGGTGGTACAGGAGGGAGGTTTTGATGCCTTGTGACGTGTGCCGATAAAATCCAGATCCAGATACATTTGGACGACTGTCAGGTTCAAGGCTGCGGTGGGGGGGGGGGGGGGGGTCGGGTCATGTGGTCGTGGTTTTAGCATGTTTCTGTACAGCTCTGAGCTTGGTTCTGATGCTGAGAGCCTTCTGTAAGAAGACCCTGGTTTTATTGGGCATTCTGGCCTGGTAAAAGGACTGCATGTGTGTTTATCCAGCTAGGGCATTACATCATCACGACCCTGATCCGATTGCTTTTCCATATCTCTTTGTACCTCTGTTGGGCTTTTCTTACCTGTTCCCATCTGCCAAATGCCTAAATTGTAAACTGTAAATTGAAGGAGCACATACAAGCTCTGTTTGCCTCATTACAAATGGCCCCTGACCCACAAATGACCCCTGACCCACAGGGTCATTATTTCAGCGGGTCTCTCACACCACATGACAGAACAGCTGGAGAGAGAGACAGAGACAGAGAGGGAGATATCCACCATCTCTGGATCAGGGTGAATACCATAAACTAAAATAACAAAGAGAAAATAAACCAAACAAAATTGAACTTTTTCAGCTTGTCAGCTTGGCCTTGTATTGCCCTTCTTGCTCTCCTTCTCTCGGTCTTCTGTAGATCCCAGTCTCAGCCTCTGACTCATTTGTTAATGTGACCCAGGTCTGTGTGGCCACTTAACCTGTAGGCGTGGCCCCAGATTGCCCTGATTTCCTCTCTCAATCCGAGCCCTGCCACAGTCCTCCACCACCAGTGATTGGTCCGCACAACTAAGGAATTTGTATCATGGTCTTTAGATAGACAGGATTCCCAATGAGTGTAAATTTAACCAGAGGCTAGTACACCCTTCTCTTTACAATCTCTAATTTTTGTTAAAGATGTTAACTTAATCAGACCAACAGACTAATGGTTTACCAATAGTAATACTCTATGGGCGTGCCCTGATTGAAGACATGCCCAGCACATTCCAACAATTACCTCATGCTACCCACCCCCCAATTTGTTACGATCTTGACTTAAAAAAGTAACTCTCTTTAATTAGCATTTCTAACTGGGATTTCAGATTCCTCCTCTACCAGACTCAGCCTGACCACAAGGTCATTGAAGCCAAAGATGGTGGAGGGTATAACAAGATACGAATGTTACAATGCAAGTCGATGGAAAATGGCGTCGGCAAATTGTAGTTTGCTCGAAGTCCGTCAGGGAACCCAGTGGACATGCGTTGAGAATGTTTACATGAACATTCTGGCAGCGTGCAGCCATTCAGTGGGACAGTGAGCTTGGGTCTGTTCACAGAGTGAGCAAACCCCCATGTAAAGGCTGGATGACTCGACCCTAATGGGTCCTGCACCCATTACCTCATGGCTGTTGGCCAGTGGGGCATCCGATACTCAGCCGTCCATGTAGCAGGCTATTCCGCTCTTTTACCTGAGAGGTAGGTGTGTGTGTGTGTGTGTGTGTGTTGTTGTTGTTAAGATCTAATAAGATTTTAATAAGGTGTTGTTCGCAGCTTTGGTACAGAATTAGTTCCAGGCCAAAGTGTTCTTGACGGCAAACGTGTGAAACTCTCTTTCCTCCGTCTCCCTGACAGGCAGGGAACATTCTGTCACAGCAGAATAATCACCAGGCAAACGATACTAAAAGGCCTCCTCCGCTCTCTCTCTCTCTCCTCTGTCCCTGCAGAGGCACCAGCCCAATTTGCACCTGTTGTTATTGTGGGATTTGCGTGTGTTCTCATGGAACAAGAGAGAAGGGGAAATTTGGCGCCGTGCCAGAGCACTGTTTCCTGAACCTTTGGCATGGCACCTGTGGTCCCTGCAGTGATGCAGTTGCTAAGCAATGGCCAGTGAGCTTGAGAGAGGTGACGTGTAACTGTAGGTAGATGCGTTATTGGTTATGTGGTGAATTACACTTGAACAAGACATGAAGGCCTTACAGAAAGTGTACATACGCACTCCTTCTAGAGCATGGGTGTTCAGTCCTATCTGAAAAGGGCCCGTGTGGGTGCAGGTTTTGGCCCAGCACTACAACACCTGATTAGACTATTGTCTAATCGTGGTCTTCAATCAAGACCTTGATAAATAGAACCAGGTGTTGTAGCACTTGGCTAAAACAAAAACCTGCATCCACACCAGCCCTTTTTGGATAAGACTGGACATCCCTGTTCTAGTGGATGAGTGTGTATTAAGTGTTACAGAATGAAAATTAGATAAGGCCAGATTATGTGAACTTGTGACCCCCAACCTATTCTGTAAATATTACCTGTCACCTCCTTAAATCCTGCAGTTCGGACAAAAACTGAGCTAGGTTGCTCTCTCTCTCGCACGTGCACACACACACACACACACACACACACACACACTCTCACATGCAGTGTCGCTGTTAGGCTGCGTGTCCCTGGTCAGTGAAAGATCGTTCTTGTTATTGTTATTGCGGATGGTCTTGTTTGCTCAGATTAGTGGTATGGGAGCACTCTGTGGAACAGTGCCATTTCAGGTCTGTTACTGATAAGTCCCATCTGGCTCAGCTCTTGCGACCAAGGGCAGCAGATTGAAGCTCTCAACTTTGGACCTGTGGGTTGTGGGTTCACAGCCCAGGTAGAGTGCAACCGTGGCAACAAGATGTTTTACCTTGTTGCTGTGTCGTTGGAGCCACAAAGTAAAACCTTACCTACTTTGCTTATAAATGCCATGCTGCTTTTAACAGAGAAATTAGTCTTATATTTACAAACTAATTGTAGGAGACTTTGTGGTATTTTATTGAATTTTAATTCATTCAGTTTAATTTTGTGTTTCATATTTTAACGAATACATTTTGCTTTGAAAGGACACTTTTCAAAAGACACGGCAGTAAAGAAAATATTACTTGCAAGATGTATTAAAAAGTCAGTGGCAACTGAAGAATGAAAAGGAAACAAATCTACAGATGAAATTTAGGAAAACTCTTCTGTCTGTCTGAAAAACCCAAGTTATCCATAGTGACAAGAGATGTGCTATGGGGAGGAAAATGGGAAGCCGTTCAGTGGCACTGTCACTGTATAGGGCTCCAGAGAGGACAGGAATATTGACAAGGAGTTTTTCAATTAAAGAACAAGTGTGACTGTTAAGGCCTTTCCAAAGCCTCTTTCATTCCTGCAAGTTTGATTTTGAGGTATGTTTTGGAGCATTGTCTTGTTTATATATTCCAGCTTCAATATCTTCACTGACTCTGGGCCATACATTAGCTTCTAGGATTAGCTGATATTTAGTTGAATCCATTCTTCCTTTCACCTCCACAATATTTCCTGTGACACTGGCTGCCATACAACCCCAATGCAAAATCAGATCCACCCCCATGCTTAACAGTTTGCAAAGTGTTCTTTTATTCAAATGCTTCCCTTGTTTTTGTCTAAGTGTATCTTTAGTGGTTGTGCCTAAGAGTTCATTTTTGGTTCTTTAGTCCACAGCACTTTGTTCCAAAAAGTCTCTGGCTTACCTGATAGTTGTGTTGCACACTTGAGACGTTTGCTTTTGTGATGAGATCACGGGAGAGAGTTCTTTCTGACAACTCTTCCATGCAGACCATTTTTGTGTGAGCAATGCTATGCAGTGGACCGTTCACCTCTCCTCTAGAGTCAGCCAAACATTTCTGCAGGTACTTTGCAGTGGCATGTGGGAGTTGCTTTGCATGCCTGACCAGTGTGTGAGCAGTTCTACCAGAGATTTTTCTTCCAGATCTTGGCTTGACCTCAGCAGTTCCCTTTAATGGTTTCTTAATGATGTTTCTGACCGTGGAAATTCCAAGCTGGGAACATTTAGATATCTTATATCCTTCCCTTGCTTTGTAAGAGTCGGTTATCTTAAATTGCAGGTCCTCAGTCAGCTTAGAGAAGCCCATGGTTGTTAAGCACAACACCCTGAGAGGTTAGAAGGGTTAGAGTATTTATAAAGCTCTGGAATTATCTTCACCTGGCTTAATTTAAGGCCTAACGAGTCGATCAAGTTTTGCGTCCTTGAAAAAGTATTAATGGATCAATTGGAAGGGTGCCTAAACCGTTGCACATGCCAACCCTTGCACACGCTTCTTCCACAGTTTTCTAATGCTATCATTTCTGCCTTGTGTGGGTAATCTCATGAGTGCAGAAAATAACAAATTTGTGAAAACGTCTTACCTTAAACCTGATATTTATTTAAATGACTTTTTACTTGTTGAATTCCTCTGCAGTTTATGATGAAGAGCACTGATGCATTTTTTGAATGGATCGTGTGCACTAGAGTACAGCAGGAGATTGAGCGCGGTGTTTCTGGACAGATTGTGTGCAGCTGAGTGGGTGTGACGGAGGCCTGTGATCGCTGGAGGAACAGTGGAGGGACGGGCAGAAAGAGGGCCTGGGTGGCAGGCTGTGAGAGAGCGCTCGCTGACTCCTCCTTCGCTCCTAACCTGTCCCTGTTTGCCGTTGCAGAGAAGGCGAAGCTCCCCTGCCTACGGCGCTTAGCTGGAGGAGGGGAGATCAGACCCTTCCTACCCCCAACCCTCGGGCGTGAAGTCTTGGAGTCCCACCTTGTGACTTATCTAAAATTAGGAGAGCAGCGAAAGAGAAGCTACTGAAAATTATGCCCTGCCAATTTACTCCCCCCCCCACCCACACCCAACTCCCCTGTTATCTCACCTTACAGCAGAGCTGTTGCCAGTCCTGGAGGGCCTCTGCAGGTGTAACTCCAGTCCTGGAGGGCCGCAGCCTCTGCAGGTGTAACTCCAGTCCTGGAGGGCCGCAGCCTCTGCAGGTGTAACTCCAGTCTTGGAGGGCTTTTGCCCTCATTTCAGTCAGCAGCAATTTAAGCTTTTAGCCAAGTGACTTAAATGAAGGACCTTCACGCTGAAACACTGAAAACCAGAAAGCAAAGGTTCTGTGACTGTAACAGCAGCAGTACTTTTTTGTAAAAGGGTAGCTGATGTATTTTTTTGCACTCTATTCTAAAGGAGGAAAGTAGAGATGGTTACAGAGAGGGACGAGGTCACAGTACAGGAAGTGTCGAGGCTGGGGATTAAACACCCGGCTCCATGGGGGATCGTATATGAATTGAGAGTGGGCCACCCTACAGACTGCGCCACAGCGTCCCCAGAACAGCAGCTTTTAACGGCCCAGTGTGGGACAGCCCATACAGCCGCAGTCCGGCTGTGGTTTGACTGCAGTTTGTCCACATCAGTGAAATCGCTAAACTGGCTGAATTTTCATAGCCTTCATGTGCATCATTCCTGCAGACGAAGCGTAGAGCTGGCCATCTCAGGACCTGAATCTTACTGGCACCCTTAAGACCGCTGGTCTGCTTTATCCAATACCTTGGTGTTTATTGATTTGTAGTTTTTTTTTTTTCTCCAGAATTTCAGATTGATATTTCAGTTTTAAAGAATTTGGGGACTAATTTTACAGTTTTTCCCCAAAACAGACAAAAGTTCTTAGGTTTTTGGCTTCCTGATACCCTTTGTGAAATGCCATTTGTATAGGACTGTGTGCCTGCTTGTAAGTGGAGCTGAGAAAAATAGCCATAGATTCACATTGATTGATTGATTGCCCCGTAGAGCGATGTGAAACTGGTAACAGCAGTAACAGGAGTGTGTGCAGAGACCGCTGATAATCTTGAGATCCCTCTTATAATGTTGTATTCCACTGTCACTCTAAACCCCTGAACCCTGGACAGGAATTTAATTCTGACACCAGACCCTGACTCTAAAAATGTGTGTGTGTGCGTGTGTTTTTTATTTTTAGGTCTCCTTCATTTAACCTATCTCTGTGCTAACCCATTTAAATCCTAATTACACAATTTAATTAATCCAGTTCACGTCAGCCTGATGGCTGATCAGAACTAGCTCTCATCTAGTTTTAAATCTTCTGACGTTTTGTCTTCTGGAGTAGCGAGAGAGAGAGAGAATTTGTCATGCCAATAAAGCTAATTGAATTGAATTGAGAGAGAGAGAGAGTGTGCGTGTGCGTGCGCGTGCGCTTGTCTATGGCATAGACCGTATGAAGGTCTATGGTGTGTGTGTGTGTGTGTGTAAATTAACGTTTACAAAAAAAGCAAACCCTCCTTTTCCAGTGCAAATTCAAAATTTTGGATGTAAATAATAGATCACTCATTTTTTAAAAAGATGTCTGTAATTCCTGTCAGTTTCTGTTATGGTCATCTTCCTTGTTAAGATATAGACCTACTTCGGAATTAAACAGGAATTTTCGTGGAAATGTAAAACTTTTAATATTACCTCCTTGATCGAAGCATTATGCATTATATTTTTCAATACCCTTTAAGGAAAAAAACAAATTGTTCGTCTGTATTGTTCGTGAAGTGCAAAAGAAATACTGCAGCAAAAAGAAGATGATATTAGGCTATAGGTACTTACTGGACGTGGACGTATTTCTCGAGGGAATCTGGTTTCACTCAAGATGGAGAGGTGTGGCTTATCTATCGAATGCGGTCTTGATTGGGTGTATCGAAATGCGTTTAGCCAATGATGTGCAGGAAAGTAAAAGGCGGGCGTTTATCGGAGCAATGACATCGTGCCGGGACACGACAAACCTTAAAGTGGGAGGGATCTAGAAATTTCTCGATTTAACATGTGCCACTGACCGGCATTTACCGGCATTCCAATGTTTCGCTACTGCTGGGGTCGTGTTCATGTTTTTGTATATATTTTTTTGTAGTATGTATTTATTTGCGATTTGAAACTGCCTTTGGAGTACAATGCTGTGTTTGTGCTTTTACGTGCCGGTTCCCGGCATGGACCAGGCTGAGTGCGAGTATTTTGAGTCTAACGGTCTACCATCCGAGCTGAAGTCTCTGTTCAAGCTCAGTCTCTTCCTGCCTTCCCAGGAATTGTCGACATATCGAAAGTGGCGGCAGGTAGGAATAATTCGCTCTTTCAGTTGATTGAGGCAGGCATCTCAAGCGTAGCCTTTTCGAAGGGCTGTCAGGCTTGACCGCTAGAAAGCAGCAAACGTTAGCAGGCGAGATGATGCCGGGTCTAGCGTAAGTAAAAAAAATGGGATGTGAACTGATGTTCGCTTTTTGCTTTCCTGGTTAATTGGCTTGTTTGTCTTGGGTGCATAACAAAAACGTGTATAACTGTTAACACCTCGCCTATGTCATCTAGAGAAAGCATTTGTTGGTTGCTTTGGATCACTGACATATCAACTCTGAAGAGTGGTGTGTGTCCAGCAGTGTGGCCACAGTTAGCCAATATGACGTGGGACGGCGGACGAGGCCGGGCCGGACCATAGACTGTATAAAAATGGGCTGGACGCAGCCGGTTTCTGTGCATTTATAGGCTACTTCGGGCAACGGT
The DNA here is from genome assembly GCF_018555375.3 of Anguilla rostrata. Lineage (NCBI taxonomy): Eukaryota > Metazoa > Chordata > Actinopteri > Anguilliformes > Anguillidae > Anguilla > Anguilla rostrata. The sequence goes on along the minus strand of NC_057946.1, from coordinate 28,920,029 downwards.
TGTTATACGCTCATATCAAGAGCGACGTGCATTCGGTGAAATATCATACTAGCATGTAGCTAATTAAATTCAACTCATTGAAAGCGTGCGGGTAACGCGAATCGCTTGACTCTGCTTTATTAATGTGCAAAATTGTACAAAGCTAACATTAGCCGATCAGTTGACCTCCTGTGTGACATTACAATTTAGTTGTACCTGTTCGCACTTGGAAAACTAGTTGGCAATATTATTTGTCGCAGCAGCTCCTTCATTCAATGGTCGTTTGAGCCGTAGTGGCCCCTAGCTACATGGTCCACCGCGCCCGCTCACAAGTGAACCATGTAAGAGCGAGAACCATGTTTGAGAAAATATGATCACTTTAGAGGGAAAAAATTACATTCATATTTTACCAGCTGGTGTAAAAATAAACAGAACTGTGTATTTTAGTTTACCTGTATTTTAGTGGAAATGTTATTTACGTATGAAAGGTGGAATCGAAGCTACGTCATTCAAGATTTCTTCAGCTCGGACTTTGGAACAAACGTAATTCTCTGTGCAGCAGCTATTGTGGTCGCTCGCCCAAGAATTCTAATGGTTTACTGTTCCTCACACCCGTGTATTTCACAAAGCGCATTTTTCCAACTACTGTTGTGACAGCATTTTGCAGCTGCGCTGGTTTAGACTGATTTTGATATTCCTACAAGAGTATCGCAGGACCCATTGGGGGGTGGGGGGTTGGTTATTAAGCAGTCTGTGCTTTGTGTTTTTTCCTTTTAGGTTCCAAAAAACAGTTTGAGCATTAGCATGGCAGCGATTACTGTTGCTGTTATATGGGAGTAAGTGAGTTACTGTGGGGTACAGCTGGACATCGTATGGGTGTTCCTGAATATAGCTTCCTTTGAAAAAGGCAATGCCAAAATATTGAGTAGGGGGGTAAAGGATTGATATGAATAAAACTCAAGTGTGAAATATGACTGCGCCCTACTTTCTTTAATTTAGCCTGCAGTGTCTGTAACCAGACTTTTACTTGTGTACGCACCACAGTGCATTGCATGTGACAGTGTAAAGTCTCACATTGTGTCTTCATGCGTGAACATGGAATTTCTTTGTTTATGCTTTGCCCGGTGTACTTGTGCATCGTGATCATCATTTTCTTCAGGACTTGATCGGGAGCTGAAATTGGAATTCACACACTCCTTCCTCCCACTCCCAGTCATGCTGAAACGGACGATTAAAGTATCGCGTTTCTGTGGAAGTGAACGATAAGGCCTTTGGCAGATGGCTGTAAAATGAGTCATCGCTCAGGCCATTCTCTGTCCTTGCCTCATGAATTTACATAAGTATGATTTTTATCTGTGCTTCCTGTCTCTCTTATCTAACGTGTTTGAATGCACGTCCTTTGCAACGCTGCTCTTGATGCTCTTGATGAGTGCAACTTTCATCTAAACTATTTAATATTTGCTCTTAACTGAACTGGATTCTGTTTTATTGCAGAAAGTAGTGAAGGCGGGAGACAAGGATCTGGATGGCCAGCTGGACTTTGAGGAATTTGTCCACTACCTGCGAGACCACGAGAAGAAGCTGCGTCTGGTGTTCAAGAGCCTGGACAGGAAGAACGATGGTAGGACGTGCGAGGGTGCGACCCGCCCCTCTACACGCTAACGGGGGTGGTGGGGTGGGCGAGGGGGAGTTTGTAAACCCAGTGACGTACAGAGCCACTGCACACTGTCCAATCACCAACCAGCACAAATGATTCCGTTATTAGCAGATTGCCTAATCAAGACCAGCATACACAGGTTACATTCTGTCCCTTTATTCAGCTGGATCTGTACTGAAGCAATTATGGTTAAGTACATTGTTGTTGAAGGGAACATTTGGGATTTTAACCAGCAAGCTCTGAGTTGCCAGTTACAGTGTTTGACTGGTTTGAAAGGTCTGTTGACGGCTTGTCTGGCCCCGCGCACACAGGTTGCATCGACTCGCAGGAGATCATGCAGTCGCTGCGAGACCTGGGCGTTAGCATCTCCGAGCAGCAGGCCCAGAAGATCCTAAACAGGTAGGTGTGCTCCTCCACTGCGGCCATTACTGGGTGCTGCCCATGCATAATTCATCAGCGTTCCCCCTTCTCGCCCTTCTGTAATCCCTTGGGGGCTGTACCAGCGATCCAGTCCCAGCTGGTTTTTGGGTTTTAGCGGGAGAACGTCTTAAAGCTTCTACCCCCTCCTTGGTGGCCTTGGTTGGCACGGTAACCTAATCCCCTCCTCAGCCGCTGACCAGGCTCCCTGTCCCTGTCGTCGCGGTTACCGGCCCCATCCCAATGCGTTCACCTCAGGTTGACTTTCAAACTGCCATAAATAAGGATGTAGGTTTGTGAGTGGGCGTGTCCGATCGGGGTCATATAGTTATCTTATAGTTTAATAACCCTTTGGACACCTGCCAAATCAATCACTGAGAATCTGTCGACTTTGTGTTCTGATTCATCCTGTGGGGCTTAATTCTGTCTCCCAAGACAAGCACAAAGCCTGATGCATTATGGATGGTTTTTGTTTCTGAAGGGAACTAGATTTGTTTTTGTTTTTTTATGACCAAATTTGTGGAGTTGCCCAATCTGACAGTAAATTGGTATGCTTGTATGTCACCTACGGTAATGATGCTTCCTCTTGGGCCTGAAATAGATCTGGCATTGGAGCACCCCTGGTTTACCTGAGACTGGTTATTTTTAGTGGCGATTAATCTGTCCTTATCCCACAGTCTGTTCCCAGCTGTTAAACTCTGTCTTTGTTAGTCGGTCCCTGGGTTCTGCTTTCTGTGTTTAACGGTGTCTGTGTCCATCTGTGCATCTTTCCCCCCCTTTTCACCTCTCCCTCCCTTTCTCTTTTGCTCTCTCTCTCTCTCCTCTCTGTCTTTTTTCTCTTCTTTTCTTTTCTCCCTCTCTCCCTCCCATTTTCTCTTGTTGGTCTCAGAATAAGGAAGGGCCAAGTTTGGGCCCCTATTGCTTAGTAAGTAACCTCGTCCTTTCCTCTCCTCTCAGTCTGCTTGGCCTGCCTGCTGTCCTAACAGACTTCAGACTGTCTGTTTTTTTATTTCACTCCACGTTTTTTTTTTCTTCCCCTCGTTTTCCCTGTCTGCGTGACGTCACCTTGCTAGCCGCAAACCACAGGGGGTCTGAAAACTGGCGGCGTGACTTAAAATGTCTGATGCGTTTTCAGTGCCAGAACTGGTTCACTCTGTACAACGAACAGATGACCTGCAATTTGTTTAGTAAATTCACAATGTTCTTATATCTAATGAGACCGTACCCATTCCTGGTTATACATTGTGCATGTGACCAATACCTTTCCATAAGGCTCACAAATACACATGTGCACATTGGCACACTCACACGCACACATACACCTACTCTCACACACACGCAAACGGCCTGTAAAAATAACAAACGCAATGATGACTGCCAGCAGGGAGCTTTGTGCAGGGCTTTGGCGCTAACGGACGCGTTTGCGTTGTTGTCGCGCAGCATGGATAAGAACGGCACGATGACCATCGACTGGACGGAGTGGAGAGACTACCACCTCATGCACCCGGCCGACAACATTCCCGAGATCATCCTGTACTGGAAACACTCCACGGTAAAGCTCCAGACTCTGCCCACTGCCGGACACTGCGACCTCGCCACTCACCATAGAGCCAACCCACTGCCAGAGCACCCCACTCACCATAGAGCCAACCCACTGCCAGAGCACCCCACTCACCATAGAGCCAACCCACTGCCAGAGCACCCCACTCACCATAGAGCCAACCCACTGCCAGAGCACCTGCTGGACCACTCACACCTCACCATAGAGAGCCAGCACCACCACACCCTAACACAAGAGCTGCGGTTGGGTCACTAGGCCACTGAAACCCTGCAGTGCACCACACCATGCTGCGCACACACAACCACCACACACACACATGCATACTTTAAGTCCCATGGTGACTCCCCTCCAATGAGGCCCCTAAACCAGAGCCCCCCGGGTTACATAGAGCTTTTGCACTCACCATACCAAAAACCACATGGACAGCAAAATTGGGACCCACTGTGTCACCATAAAATGCGGGTCATGGACACTGGTCATCTTGCCGCACCTCACTCCTGGATGAACACTTGGCACTCACTTGGACTTGGACAGAAACATTCATGCTATAAGCTTTGCCAACATCCCCTAGCACCCCCCAGAGCACCCTCCATGAGCATCAAACTGCACCATAGACAACATAACTCTCACATGTGTGAGAGCACTGGCAGCACCACTGCCGGCACTCCCATGAGGCCTGCCCCCCTGAGAAACTGGGAGAGGTGGGTGGTGGGGGCTGCAGAGACCTGGATGAGCTGGGCAGTCGGGACTGGTTTAAGTGCCTCTATAGGCTAAATGTGGCCCTGGTAAACAGAATGTGGAGAAAATGTGTGTCCTCCCACATTTGCCTGTACAGATTTCTTGAGGCTTGTTTGGGTTTTTGAGGAAAGTCCAGGAAAGTCTGCACACTTGACTCGGCAAAACTCCCTCTTGATTCCAGGATTTCACAAGAACTGTTATTATAAGAGGATACTTTTCAAAAAAAAAGTTTTTTAAACCTGACTGTGATTAATTACGTTTAATCACAAAGTTCATTTTCATTTAATTTTAGTTGATCTGTTTTCTTATATTTCTTTAGCCTACCCCTCTAAACCATTTTATTCTTAAGAATTTCCTTCTCTTTATAATGGCACTTTTATGCGTGTAGGCTACTTCCCACAAATTTTTTAAAACCTTGATATTGCGCAACATTATAAAAATATGCTGATGCCACACGTCTGTGGCCCTAACCACACTGAATGCAGCCTGTGGCACACTGCTGTCAATCATCCATAAGTAGCAACTGACTTATCAACGTGGATGACATATAATGTGATGCATGTCTACCGTGTAGCTTCAAGGAAGGGTCTACTGACCTCATGCTGTGGGAGGACAGAAGTGCAGGTGGGAAAACTGCTTAGTAAAAGCCGGTGGGCCTACTCATAACCCCTCTCAAACTGACCCTGTATGATTACTGGGGTATCAGACTGACACCAGGCAGTGCCCTCAAATGACCAGACTGCCTGGGACCAACTTCTTCTTTTCTTTTTCTGGATTGTGTTCTCAGTATACTCTGCTTGGTCAGATTCCAGCTCTACATAATTCAAATATCAGGAGGGTATTGCATAATGCGTTTGACGTAGTTCTGTTGTGATCCACTTGGCAATCGACTGCTTTGTTGATATCTGGCATGTAAACCAGCTTTGAGTTTCATTTACTTTTGACAGTGTTTTTATTTTTTATAACCATTATGGCACAAAAAGTCTGAAAAAATGCACTTTATTTTCCTTTACATATTAGCACCTATGAGGCTGTTTAAATCAAATTTATCTGGGGCAAGTTTACGCTGGTTTAGTCGCTGGTTATGAAATGCGTCTCTCGAAAGTGTCATTCATCTTTTATTGGAAGTTTAAATGGGTCTATTTGACCCAGCCCGAACACAAAGGTAAAAACCTCTGAAATGTTACAGCTCTGGAGTTTTTTTTTATACAGTTTTTTGCATGCAGGCTCTCGACAGGATTTGGCAGTTGGGGTTAATTCGTATTCAGTTGTGTCAAACAACCGAAAGCTAATTAAATCGCTACATCCTCAATCTCCTTTAGGAACCAACTGTGCCTCTTGATGTCACGATGCAAGTTTATATAAAAAGTGCTACTATTGGTTGAGTCTCTGAGGATCCTGCATCAGCTCAGCTCATTGGTTAAATATTTATGTGAGGACATAATGGGGATCTCTCTGGATAAGAGCATCTGCTGAATGCGTAAACGTGTGTACGTAGTGGTCAGATGATCGCGCTCTGCTCCCGCGCGCCCCGATCTTCAGACCTCTCGTTCTCCTGCAGATATTCGATGTGGGCGAGAGCATGCTGGTGCCGGACGAGTTCACGGCGGAGGAGAGGAAGACGGGGGTGTGGTGGCGCCACCTGGTGGCGGGCGGGGGAGCGGGAGCGGTGTCGCGCACCTGCACTGCCCCGCTGGACCGCCTCAAAGTACTGATGCAGGTGCGTGAGCTTCGAACCCGGGGCTTTTCCGTATTGACCTCCAGTGCGTTATGGAATAAGCCAAACCTTGCAAAACTTTCACAGATGAGTCTCTTCTGATGCCGGACAGTTTTGTGTGGCCCAATTAGAAATAAATAAGAGACTGGGAGATGAGGGGTATGGGTCCAAGGTCACATGCCAGTCTTCCTATTGGTTCAATGTAGTCTGCAATGGACATGTCATAGTAGCTACACCCATCATGGGGTGCAGCAGGGCTCATCCTCACCCCTCTCGCTCTCTACCTGGCAGGTGCACGCGTCGCGTAGCAACAGCATGAGCATGGTTGGCGGCTTCGCCAACATGATCAAAGAGGGCGGAATGAGGTCACTGTGGCGAGGGAACGGGATGAACGTCATCAAAATCGCGCCCGAATCCGCCATAAAGTTCATGGCATACGAGCAGGTAAGGGGATAGAGAGCTCACTCTTCAGAGAAGCACACTTTAAGTCTGACCATCCATGTTCAGGTGTATGCTCACTAACAATGGGAGATGCAGGCTCTGCCATTAAGATGCTGTAGGTTAGTCTCTGGATAAGAGTCTGTTGGGTATATACATTCATATTATGAAACTGCCAAGGTTCACACTGCTTTCTCTCTCTCTCTCTCCCTCCCCCTCTCTTCTCCCTCCCCCCTCTCTCTCTCCCTCTCTCCCTCCCCTCTCTCTCTCTCTCCCTGTCTCCCTCCCTCCCTCAGATTAAGTGGCTGATAGGCAGTGATCAGGAGGCTCTGGGGATTCTGGAGCGCCTGGTTGCCGGTTCCCTGGCGGGAGCCATCGCCCAGAGCAGCATATACCCCATGGAGGTGAGGAAGCTTTTTAACGTTACCTCCATGTTACCCCGATTAGCTCCTTTCACCCCCTGGGCCCAGTTTTTCTAAACTTATCTGGCAGGATAACGGCAATTAGATTGGATTTAATCTGAAAATTGGGTTTTTCAAAATGGATAAATTAGATGCGGATCCCTCTGATTGGGATTTCAAAATCCACTGAAAATTCAGAACCTTAAAGTAAAAAAATCTCATACATATGCCTTTTTTAGTAAAAGCTACAACTTAAATAATGGTTCAGCACAAAAGTCTTTATTTGAACCTATTTTCGGTAAATTGCTTGGTGGGGAAAAAACTGAGCAGAGAAATATTGTTTGGATTTATTTTCTCCATTCAAGATTGATCCTCGTTTTTGAGCGTTTGCATGCATGTGTTTGCGCGTGTGCGCGTGCGTTTGCGCGTGCGCTGCTGGGTTTCACACGGGGACTTTTCTCCCTGCTCAGGTTCTGAAGACCCGCCTGGCCCTGCGGAGGACGGGGCAGTACGGCGGCATCGTGGACTGTGCCAGGCACATCCTCAGGAAGGAGGGGATGGCAGCATTCTATAAGGGCTACGTCCCCAACATGCTGGGCATCATCCCATACGCGGGCATCGACCTGGCTGTGTATGAGGTACACGCACCCCCAAATACTCTCTCTCACACACACACACACACATATCCGATACGCGGGCATCTACCTGGCTGTGTATGAGGTACATGCACGCACATACATCCTACACACACACAAACACACAACAGTGTAAGTGCATGTTGATGTCACCAGTGTAAGAGGTGCCCAAATGGTGGTGCCATAATCTCTCTCTCTCCCCCTCCCTCCCCCCCTCCCCAGACGCTGAAGAACGCCTGGCTGCAGCGGTACGCCACGGACAGCGCTGACCCCGGCGTGTTCGTGCTGCTGGCCTGCGGCACCACGTCCAGCACCTGCGGCCAGCTGGCCTCGTACCCGCTGGCCCTGGTGCGCACGCGCATGCAGGCCCAAGGTGAGGGGCGCACGCGCGCACCGCCCCCTTTCGCACGGTGCCGTTCGTCCGCCGCTCGCTGCCAGCTCATTGGCTGCGGCGCGAAAATTGAGTTTGCCTTTGCTGTTTTTATGCACGTAGCCAAAACAGCCCTGCCCACCTTAACCGCACGCAAATACCCAGCTGTTTAAAAAGATAGTGCGCTTGTTAAAAAAATCGTATTCAACAAGTAAAAAGAAATGAAACTTCTTGCTCTGCACAAAAGTGCCTTAAGTTTTAGTTATTTTTCATGTTAGGCTGCTGCAGTTTAATTCTTCAAGAGCACCTTGTAGCACCTGGAGTTCACCTAGGCCCGGTCCCTTGAAATAATTAAAGTATTCTGACAATTGTGCCAGTTTTGAATTTTCACTGGAGTTCCTTTCCTAAATTCTTTACTATCACTTTATTTTCCCCCAGATAAGCACTGGCTCTAGTTAAATAACAGTAAAAATACCCTAAACTCCACCCTGATAATGCACTGAACTCCGCCCCCTCTCAATGGTGATCAAAGTAAAACTCTGCCCCCACCTGGATTCTGAGCTGTTGTATCTGTGCCCCCCTGTAGCCACCCAGGAGGGGGGCCCCCAGATGACCATGTCGGGGCTCTTCAGGCACATCGTCCAAACGGAGGGACCCACGGGGCTCTACAGGGGCCTGGCCCCCAACTTCATGAAGGTCATCCCGGCTGTCAGCATCAGCTACGTGGTCTACGAGCACCTCAAAACCAGCCTGGGGGTGCAGTCGCGGTGAGGAGGGTGGAGAGGGGAGGAGAGGTTCCACAGTGACCAAAAAAAAACACTGAAGACTGTCGGTGGGGGAGGGGGACAATCTAAGGGCGCCGCTGAGACGCCTGCGGACTTTTGCACAATCGACCCATTCTGTGAATGTGTGATGGCTGAACGGGGGGAAGCAAAGGGGTGGAGGAGTGCACTAGTGAACAAAACCTGAGACTGGTCTCTGGCTGTGACTGTCGGCGGGGACAAGGGGACGAATGCTTCTCTCACCAATATTTAATTTAACTTTATTATAATTATTATTTTTATCACTGTCATTAGTTTTAATGTTTAAGAGAGGCACTTCAGAGTAATTCATTCAACACACCCCCCCCCCCTTTTCCACAAGCTATAAATCTAACAGCTTTATCAAATGGCCGTACTGATGGTCTTTGGGTAGACTGTCACGCAGCATTAAGGGACCACGGACGTGTGTTCGGCTGCCTGCTGTGCTCCGCTCGTGGCGGCGGAGTGATGGTGCCCTGGGCTGCCTGCCGCTGGCTTCCAGGAGCAGGAAACACCTGGGTGCTCATGCAGTCCAGCAGGGGGCAGTGTCTGTCCAGCTGCTGCGGGTTCTACAAAGAAACTTGGTCCGTGCAACGAAAACAACCCGTAATGTGACAAGGGCTCCTCGGTTGTCGGTTTTGCGCGCGGCAAATTCATCCTGGATTAAGATATTACTTTTTATTTAATAGCATCAATGCTACTTTAACAATTATTAGATTTTTTTAATTTGTGCACTGGAGAAACATTTTACGTCATAGTCTAAATCTCCATTGTGGCTGCTTAAGGAGTCGCCCGTTTGTTAATAGTGCTTTATTTTCCCATTTTAAATTTAGTTTAAACGGATGGATGTTCCACCTCCGGTTATTCTGTTTTTAATTTAACTCCGATTCTGAAGAAACGCCTTATCTGTGTAAAATGTCAAAATGTCATCTCGAACAAATGGGGAGGGCTATTCTGTAAGTGCTACTCTAAATTATTTTTGTATGCTGACCAGATATTTATTTTATGGTGGCCTCATTATGAGATGGGCTATGTAAAGAGTATATTTGCAGCATTTGACTTTGTTACAAAAAAATGATCCGTGATTCATTTCAGTGTAACATACGTTATGCAACTGGTCCCTTCTGGAATGAGTCGTTTTCAAGTGAACGTTTTTGCATAACTGTTTTCCAAAGTCTTGGTGAGGTGGCGTTTATGGGTTAGCGGCGGGACAGAAATATGGGATCCCGTGACGAAAGCACTACACTGGGATAGCACACCCATGTATCTCTTCCAAATGTACATGTCTCGACGATTAACTCTTAAGCACTTTAAAATATATCTCCTTTGACAACACTTGAATTTATTATTTTTATTTTTTTTAATATACATATAGATCAGGATTTGATGATGCATTGTTTTGTAGGTGCTTGGAAATATTATTTGCGCACTCGTGTCAGTTCTCGCCATCATTTTAACGGTGCGTGTATAGTGACAAGTTGATGTGTATGGCTTTGCTGTATCGTTTTCTTTTACGCCTCGTCTAGTCCGGTCAGGATAAAGGGTCTATCTTTGTCCACGCTTCCCCGGTCACGTGGGCGTTCGGTACTGGAATTTTTAAACAGGCAGTTCGGTAAAAACGACTCTGATCCCTTGACTTGAACACGGATTCTATAGATCCTGTATATATGTATATATATCTTACAATGAAGTGTAGTCTATAGAATCTTTGGCTGAAGCGCAGCTGTTGCCTTAATTTGTGCGAGACGTTGGACTGCTTTGTGTCTTCGGCTGGCAGGAGATGCAGAGGAAGGGGGCGCGTCGCTCGGGTGTTTCTCTTCGGTCTTTTATTCTCAGGGAGAATTCAGAGGGGGAAAAGGGAATGCACGAGGGAATTGCACTTGGATTTTTTTTCCTATAGCGCCCCCGTTCTCTCCACGTCCTTGCAGTCTGGCGTTCTTGTTTTGGCTACTCGTTCAGGTTTTGTTTAGTTATTCCACTTTCCACCAGCTTGTCCCTTCTCTGTTTTTGATGCCGGTAAAGTATTTATTACGGATGACTTGTATGCACTCATACTTTGTGATGGGCTACAGCAAATATTTGGAGGCGTTCCATTTCTGGGCTATATTTGCGCACCTGCATCAGAAGCGGGGAGACGTTAATTCATTCGTTTTTTAAACCTAGAACTGGCTGCGAAGACGTATGCCAGTAGGGCCATGCTCCCAGGTAGAATGCCACATTTCAGAACCGTCTGAAAATATTACGCCTTACTGTCGAAATAATGTTCGGCTGTGCTGCCTGTCTTAACGCTTACATGAACTGTGACGTGTAGAGCATATTCCACTTCACCGGAAAACTAAGATGTAAACTGAATATTTTAACTCGGAAATCATAATCCGCATTTGCTGATGCTTTGAAATTCAGTTGTTTGTGTAGCAATGACATATCTGTTCCGAAGAGAGTGATAGGCTATACATATATATATTTTTAAATGAGAATGTTGCAAGTGAGTCTTGGCGCAAAGATCAATGCAAAAAAAATTATAAAATAATAATAAAAAATAAAATGGTTATTGAAGCAAACTTTGTCCCTTACATTTGAGCTATGTAATGAATGTAATGCAGATGTATTTATGTCAATATGGGAACAACTGTCAAATAAAGTTATTCTTAGTTCAAATATTTGTTGTTTTATTTGTGTGCATGTATACACATTATGGGAATCAAATGAGTTATCACGCTTGCTTCTGTACATAGGAACAGCAGCGTTGTGACGTCATCATCTAGCACCTTAACCTTGACCCCTGGTAACTTTTTTTAAGGTTGTGTTGGGCTATGCAGTCTTTCCAGACCACTAGAAACTGCGACCTGCGAACATATCAGAATACTTTATTGGCCATCAAAATATCACATACTTTATATTTGGAGCATTTACTTCAGCTCACTGACTCAGAAGACTCAATGGCGTGATTCATTGAGGACTCACTGATTCATTATTTGGGCAGCAGTGTGGCATAATTGTTAGGGCACTGGGCTTGCAACCCCAAGGTAGCAAGAAATCTATCATTTGATTTCTTGGTTGGGCACCACCATTGTACCCTTAAGTAAGGCAAGCTACATAGTACAGTACATAGTACAGTACATATCCATCTATACACAAAAAGTATTGTACGCTGAAAGAATGATTGTAGGCTGAGCCGTGTAAACCACAACAGCATTTGTTAAATTCGGTGTGTGTGTGTGTGTGTGAGAGAGAGAGAGAGAGAGAGAGAGAGAGTGAGTGACTGTGTGCTGTGTATGCTGCTGTCAACATATCTCATAATTGGCAGTGACCGAAACATAAATGGGTATATTCATAATGAGGTGTTTAGTTCCTGCAGCAAGTTTCAAATGTCTACATAGAAACTGATTTTAGGTGATTTTTTCCATTTAAAAAAATGTTTCGTTTCATAGCACCATCCTGTGGTTTAATTGGGTTAGTTCTTTAGACCTGTCTTCAGGGTGAAGTTATCAACAGACACACCAAGTTCCATCACTTTTTGTCAAACCCCTGCCCACATGCAAATTCAGTGGCTTACTGCAGGCATGTTTTTAAATGTAGCAATTTTGTATATACCGCCTGCAGCCTTAAAGATACATGAAATAAACGGCACATTTAAAAATATATATTTAGTCACATTCCCACCATCGTTCCATTTCTCATCACTGTCATTGCTCAGTTCTCGAAGCACATCGTAGGTTTTGCAAACTCGCAAGGAATACCGTGAAAGAACATCGCACAGCGCAACCGATTTAAGGTGGATCCTCGGACGCTAACAGCGTCCCCTGCTTGCGTCCGAGAGCTGTGTGTGTGTATTCCCTTTCCGTAATTAACTACGGTTTTATGTTCCAGTTTTCCGCTTACTTCCGCAACGAACATTTTTAGGTATGTACACAGTAAACAAAGTGGTGTGGGGATATTTTGGCTAGATTATTTTTGCCCCTGTCCATGTCTATGGTCTGAACAACCCCTCGAATAGTTATTTCCTGCTGTCGGAAAAATAACCTTTGTTGTTTTTGGTTACAGTAGCCTACGACACACAACTGATTTAAGTATACTATTCATCGAGTAAAGCGCACAAGTAGCCTATGACTTGCTGACTCGTCCGGATGCTCGTTATGTTGCTTTTTTTTATTGGCGACTTCTCAAAAAGGTAAAGCTAAAAGTATGCTAACTATTCGTGTCGTGTGAAATTCGTGTCGTTTGTTCTCTCCGTCGCCAGTGTTTTATATAGGCTAATCTGAGAACGGATACCAAAAGGGTTTCACGATAAGGTAGGCTACTCATGCAACGTTTTGGGGGAAATATTAAGTTAGAAGTAGCCTACAGTAGGGAACAAAATTCTGCACTAAGTGCGAAAGTCCCAAATCATATGACCTCCACATTAAAAGGGAAGTTTGTGTGTCAGCACAATAGGCTAGGCTACTTCGTGCTTCTGTGATAGGCTATATAATCGTCTCCGCACAAAATCCAGACTAAGAAACCGAGTGACATCCCTTTTTCTGTAGGCACAATCAGCTGGTTATATGTACCGGGTGGGGCTGCGGTTCTGCGGTCCAATATTTGCTTTGCTACCCCCAGTTTGATCACAAGACAGTTTCGCCGCTATCCACTCTGAACTCCGCTAGTCACGAGTTGCGTCTCGCCGACCAAAGAAATAAAAGCAAAGCCGTCATGTAAGAGTGGCTTTACCGTACGACCCCTTCTCTTGACTCGCATCGAGTTTTAGGCTATTTAGCGTATAGCGTACTGGCAAGTGAAACCTATTCACTTCATAGTAAACGAGTTAAAAGCTACAATTAGCCAAATAGCCAACTCAACTTTTGTCAGATTAGCCTACTTCTTGCATGTGAGCCACCAGCCTAAAAATGATAACGTTCGAAGAAGCAAAGACTCGATTGGAAGTCGTCGGTCAGTCCCACCTTCTCAGGTTTTGGCCTGAATTAAGCGAGGAGGAGAAAAGCAGGTTTCTGGGCGAATTGTCAGAGTTAAACATTAAGGAATTGGAGGATCACTGCCGAGGCGCCACCAAAGCAGCTTTCGGCCAACAAACGAGTCTCCAGGATGGACTGCACCGGGAGATGGAGCCCGTTCCGCCGGAGTTCATTGGCGGCGTTAAGAGGAGCGACAAAAATACTCTGGATGAATGGGAAAACGAAGGTAAGATATTGTCGGTAGCCTGTTTATCTGCGATCGAAATTTCATCAGAATTACTAGTCGCATTTTAAGTGCTCAGTTCGCATGCAACAGGAGACGTGCTCTACTAACATTTAAACGTAGTTACCTGTAATGCGAGGTTAAAGTAATATTCGCCGAATTTGGCAATCGTCAAACTTCTCGCTCTAACTTATGTCTTGACAGCGTCAAAATAGTCGCTGCAAAGCTGTAGATTTGTAATTTGTAGTCGTCAGCCCCAAACAAGCTATCATGCGCAAAATTGATTTTCCCATATATCACGGTTTCTTCTCTGCGGCTCTCTCAGGTATTTTGCAGATTTCTCGGAACAAGGTGGCTGTGTTGCTTCTGGCCGGTGGTCAGGGCACTCGGCTCGGTGTGCCGTACCCGAAGGGGATGTATAGCGTGGGCCTGCCGAGCAAAAAGACCCTGTACCAGATCCAGGCCGAGCGCATCCGGAAGGTTCAGGAGCTGGCGGCTGGGAAACACGGTTCAAAGTGCACAGTGCCATGGTGCGGCGGTACATGCGTTAAATAAATGACTGATTATGGTAAACTGTAGTGCGCCAGACCAACTACCGAATAAATTAGCCACAGTTACAAAGCTCTTCTCTCCCAGTGTTGCCAGATGTTTGTAATTACATGGAGACGCCCATTCTATCAAATTGAATGTGTGGGATTATAATGTAGGTTGACGTTTTTGTGTAACTTGAACCTGATTTGAGTATGTAAGAGAAACATAGATTTTTCACTGCACGTTTTGCAGTGATTTATGCTGAAATTTAAGAGCAAGTGTTTGATTTGGTGTCTTAGTTAAAACTTTTGAGGATGCAGGTTGCCTCTTTCTGGGATTACCTGTTGCCATGACATTGGAGCACACTTGTCCCCCTCCCCTGTCCCACAGGTACATAATGACCAGCGAATTCACCCTGGACCCCACAGAGAAGTTCTTCAGGGAGAACCACCATTTTGGCCTGGACCCGGGCAATGTGGTGATGTTTGAGCAGAGGATGGTCCCGGCCGTGGGGTTTGACGGAAAGCTGCTTCTGGAGCAGAAGGGAAAGATCGCCATGGCGCCAGGTCAGAGGCAGTGCTGCTGGTCCCCATGGGCCAGTATTTCAAAACTTTAAATCCAGATCACAACGATCCAGATTTTGAAATTCCTTTTTTTTTTGGCTAGTTCAGTTTAAATATATCTTGTAGGTTTGGGCCCAATGTGTCAAAGAAGTTTCAACAGAATCATTCTGATCCAGATACCTCAAGATCAGGATTACAGAAACTACAGTCTTTGCAGTCTTTGGATAGGCCTCTATCTGTTGGTCAAAATAATGCAACATTTCATTAAGACAGACATAAGTCAGTGAGTTTGCATATTACTCCTATTTGCCTATCTGCATTATTACAAAATATATAGGCCAAAATCAGTCTAGTTTCAGATTTCAGTCGCACTCGATAATTAAAATTCCTAAAAATAAACTGTTTTGTCAGCAGCATACTTTTTTTTATCGAAAGACCCTAGTTTTAAAAAAGTTCCCTACTGTTCAAGCCAAAGCATTCCACAATATTTTGCATTTTTTTCTAAAATTCACAGTACCTAATATGGTACTGTGATGTACAGTACTGTGACTGGACATCATGTACTGTCACACAGCACCAGACCCTCCTGTAGCTTAAGGATCCGGGATGGCTGAAGGAGCATGGGAGTTGAGCATCTGGTGAGTGTAAGGAGTCTTTGTCTGTGACTGTGTGCACCTCAGATGGAAATGGAGGTCTCTACCGTGCGCTGGTGGATAACCAGGTCCTGGAGGACATGGAGAAGAGGGGGGTGGAGTATCTGCATGTGTACTGCGTCGACAACATCCTGGTCAAAATGGCCGACCCCGTCTTCATTGGCTTCTGTGTGAGGAAAGGAGCAGACTGTGGTGCCAAGGTGTGTGTGTATTTGAGTCCGTGCCAAGGTGTGTGTGTTTGTATGTGTGTTTGAGCTAGTGCCAAGGTGTGCGTGTGTGTGTGTTTACCTGTGTGTGTGTATTTGAGTCAGTGCCAAGGTGATATATATATATATATTATATTTGATTATATTATATATATAATATATATAAACACACTATATATAATATATATTATTATATATATATATATGTGTGTGTGTGTTTGATTGATTGATTGATTGAGTCAGTGCCAAGGTGTGTGGGTGGGTGTTTGTGCGTGCATACATGTATGTGTCAATGTCTGGACTATACCTCTGTCCCCTCTGGTCTGTGGGCGGGGCAGGTTGTGGAAAAGGCGTATCCGGAGGAGCCAGTGGGTGTTGTTTGCCAAGTGGGTGGGGTGTACCAGGTGGTGGAGTACAGCGAAGTCCTTCCAGAAACGGCCAAACTGCGCGGCGCGGCCGGCGAGTTGGTCTACAGCGCTGGAAACATCTGCAACCACTTCTTCACCCGGGACTTCCTGAGGAGCGTCACACAGTGAGTGGGCATCCAGCTATGCAACATGTGCACACAAATGCACTTAGAAACACTTCCACATTCAACTGCGCTTCAAATTACCTGCATATGCAACTGAACTTTGAATCACCTGTACATGCAACTGAGCTTTGAATCACCTGCACATGCAACTGCACTTCGAATCACATGTGCTTACAGTAAAACTGCATTTAGAGACATCTGCACATTCACCCCAGGGTGGTTTTATGTTTGACCATAGAAGTTATCCACTAAGTTAAGTTAGCAGTAAGGTTCTCTCGGGGTTGATTACTGGTTGGCCGGATGCAAGTTAGCAGTGAAGATTCTCAGGGTTTGATTATGGTTGGCCGGCTCCTGTCAGGCACTTTCAGGGGGAGCTGAAGCAGCATGTGGCGCTGAAGAAGGTTCCCTTCATGGATGAAGAAGGAAACCTGGTGAAACCCAGCAAACCCAATGGAATCAAGATGGAGAAATACGTCTTTGACGTATTCCAATTCTCCAAGTGAGTCTTCCTCTAAGACCTTATCTCGCCTCATCTAACAGTTGTAAGTGTGTGTGTGTGTGTGCGTGCGTGCGACTGCCTGTGAACACTGTGCTGGTATGGTAGTATTGCTTCTCGCCTGTTTCATGCTCCATGCATGTGTATGCATGTATTAGTGTTTGTGCATGTGTGTGTGCAGGAAGTTTGTGGTCTTTGAGGTTCCACGCGAGGAGGAATTTTCACCCCTGAAGAACGCGGATGGGGCAGCCCTGGATACACCCACCACTGCGAGGCGCTCCCTCCTGGCCCAGCATTACCGCTGGGCACTGGCCGCCGGAGCCACCTTCCTGGGCCACCAGGGGGCGCCCTTACCCCCTGAACCCTGGTGAGAGGCCAAGAGTCTATGCATGAACCTAGATTCACTCTATGACAGTGGTAACCAACCCTGGAGATTTACCGTCCTGTAGGTTTTCACTCTAACAAAAAGAAAGCACTCAACAGCTAGATATCTCATTGAGCTGCTACGCATTAAAAGATTGTATGCTCACATTCAGGATGAATTCTAAGAGGATTTTATGAATGAGGCTTCTGATGTGTTCTTTAAAAATGTGTAAAAAATTTAGTTCTAACTACTGATTCCCTGTTCAGCAGGACTTCTCAGGATGAAGACCCACCTGCGGTCTGTGAGATCTCTCCACTCGTCTCCTACTTTGGCGAGGTGAGAGGAGGGGGGGGGGTTGAAGAGGTAACCATTTGGGGCATTTTGAACATGTGGCCTGAAAAGTCCTCTCTGAAAGTTTTTTTTATTACAACACTGAGGCTCACACCGTAAATGACCAGGCCTATTTACAGCCTTATCCTGCAGCAGAACAGAGGCAGTAATTCTTTCAGTGTAGCTGCTATGCCACTTTGGGCCCTCAGCCAAAAGGGAGAGAAAGTGCTAAGAGTGTCTCATCACCAGTTTGTCAGGCCAGTCGCTGACATTAGTGCCACATGAAAACCTGAATGGAAGGCAGCCCAAACATACTACTTATTTGAGTTCTTCACTTGCACTGTTAGGGGCACGGTGCCGTTCAGCTAATAAGCAAGAGTAGGCCTATGGTTGGTGGAGCATTGCGCTTACAAAAAATTACTGTATGTTGCTTTGGATAAAAACGCCTGGAAAAAAAAAGAAAAAACACACACACACACATAGTCACACAAACACATATACACACAGTGAGCTCCATAATGTTTGGGACAAAGACTTTTTTTAAAAAATTTGGCTCTGTACTCCACAATTTCAGATTTGTAATCAAACAAATCTAATGTGGCTAAAGTGCACATTCTCCTCAGCTTTTATAAAAGGGTATTTTAATCTTAAACCAAAAAATTTTGGAGTACAGAGCCAAATCAAGAGAAAGAAAAGTCTTTGTCCCAAACATTATGGAGTTCACTGTACATATATATACAAACCGTATCCCACATTAGGCTGTGAAAGAGCGCACAGATCACAGTGGTTAGCTGGAGCAGCAGCAGCAGCGTTATGCAACACGCACGCAGCGTCCACAGCGTGGCGACTGCTCGCTCTGCGCAGGGAGAGTTGTGCGTCCCAGCCTCTCCAGCCTCTCCAGAGCTCGCAGCCAGCACCCCTGACTGAACCGGGACCATCGAAGCAGAGGGAGCACGTGACTGCAGGCTCTAATTCACTGATTATTCTCATGAGCGCGTGTGCATTGCATGTGGAGGCGGGGTGTGTTTTCATTGCAAATGCAGTTTTTTAAATAAAGTGTGTTTGCGTTGCATACGTGCGAACAGTGTTTGCAGTTCATATGTAGTTAGTGTGTATTTTGAGTGCATGTGTGGATGAAGGTTGTATGCACTGCATTATGTAGGTAAAAGGCTTTGTTACATACAGCATTGTATACTGTATGTAACAAAGAGCTTAAGTGTGGGGATTGCAACTTTTAGGCTTTGCCGGTGCATCAGTGCTATTGAACTTTAGCAAAGACTGAGCTTAATAAATGGATAACCTGTGGAAACATTAATTTAATGTGAATACTGACTAGCTGTTCAATTGTTTGCTGTAGTTCCTGTAGTATAGTTACATTATATTCAGACATTTAGCATGTGCTCTTGTCCAGAGAGGCCAACTCAGCTTGTGTGTGTCAGTGTGTGTATATGTGTGTGTCTTTTCTACAATGATTGACATAAAAAAAAGAAATTCAGCTTTGCAGAGACTGCTAAAAACTGGTTCAGCTTTATAAAGAGCCAGGTGGGTTTAAATGGGGGTGGTTAACACAAAATATACATCACTGCTCTGATTCATTGTGTTCTCTGTCGCCCCCTAGGGACTGGAACAGCTGCTGAAAGACAAGGCGATCACTTGTCCCTTCATCCTGGATGAGGTGGAAGCAGAAAAACTCCTGAAAAATTAGTCTTGCCCCACCCCCTCCTTAAAGTCTAAGAAGAGCTGGAGGCAATATGCCACAGGGTGGATGGGGGCCAGGGTAGCAGCTGTTTCGCCAGGGAGCGAAAATGTGTTTGTAACTATAAGGGATTTTTAAAATGGTGCCTTTCATCAAAGTTTGATAATACCACATCAAGAAAAATGCAGCATATGGCTGTATTTCAGGTGATTTCAGGTATTCCTTGGAGTGTGTCGGTTTTTAAACGAACGGTCCTCCGAATGTGGGTACACAGAAAAACTGGAGGATGCACCTGTTCACTGTGCATTGAAGGTACATGACTGAGGGAAGCTACATCTTACATTAATGTAAGGGCATCTTTTCCATTGAGGCTACAGGATTGTAGCTCTGTCGTGAAGTGCAACCTCTGAAGTAGTTGTATTTGCTCATTCTGACCAAAATATTTACCGGGAGAAATGATTAGAAATAAATACAGAGCAAAACCAAAATCCTGTGCAGTTGATTTAAAAGCACAAAAGGTGTACACGCTTCTGTTCTTCCTCTGTAAATCGACGGAATATTTAAATATCTTTTGTTATGTTTAAACAAAAATCTTTTTATATCTATGTCGTTACATTCAGTGGTTTGTTGTCTACCACTTACAGAGAAGACAATGCTGTATTGTATTTCACAAATTGTGACTTGAAAGTATGAGTTGAAATATGTATTTCAGTAACCTGGTCGTCTGCCAAAAATGATTACATACACAGTGATGTAATATTACTTTGAATTCATAATAACTGGAAATAAAACTTTTTTCAGCAACTGACAGTTCATTCTTGTTAGAATCTAGCGGGTGATTTCTGTGGGTGTGTTTTTTCCGTTCAAAGGAATGTAATAGCCAGAACTGAAAGAAAGCCTTGGGGAGAAGTGCAGCTGTGGTCCATTAGAATAGAATACACATAGCGCCCTCATGGTTTCAGTGTGGCATTACCCTAATCCCGCTGAAATTCCCGTGCATTACGACACCACGTGATTTATCTTGACCAATAGACACGGCTATCTGACCAACGGCGGAGAGCAACACAAACACAAAACAAGCCTATTTAGTGCTCGCTGTGTAATGTAGTGGACCAGAAAATCCCGATGGTCTGAGCTGCTTTTATTTTAGAAGCTTCCTACTCGTGTCACACCGAGGTGAATCACTCGGGTGAGAAATTAATTGTTAGCTGTGTAGTTATCTCATAGATCTGGGATGGGCGTTCCTCGGTTGTGCTTGCTTTGAAAATACCGAGGTACTAGTTCTGCATTGGTCGCCCCTTCCTAAGGAGGCACAATGAAATGACTTAAGTGGAGTCATTTTACTAGCCCGTCGGAGTGCATGACAGAATGAAATTAAATGTCAGTTGTTCGCTGAGATGTAACCGTAACCAGCTCGTTAGCGTTAGCTACCGTACATAATCTGTTGAAGAGCACACATTGGTGAGGATGCTACGATGTTTAAGAATGTGTTCGGGTCCGGGTTCCTTGTGAGGACCGCACATGTTATCTTGACATGGGTGACAACACTGATACTCTTCCTTCACGACACGGGTAAGTCATTCTTCTTTAGGCTCGTTAACCAGATAGATAGCTAACAGTATCTACCAGCAATTTCTGTTTATTGTTATTATATGATTGATTGATTAATATTTTTTTAAAGTGTCATGCACCTTATGGTCCCCAGCCCGAGTGGGCCTGCAAGTCACTACCTTCTAGTGAAACATTGTGTATGCATTATATACGATTTGGTATCCTTGTTATCCAGTTTAGCACAAAACATAGATTAGGCACATTACAATTGTGTTAGGAGATTGGGTCCAATAAATAAAATTGTAATAATGAGCCTTATAAATATCTTTCAGCTATATAGACTAGTAATACTGAAGTGAAGATAAATAATGACAATACATAAACAATATAAATGAAACAAATATAACGGTTGTTGATTCAGCAAAAGAGCATGGATTGCCTTCCTTACGAGGCTTAGTAAATAAAATTTACTACACCAAACGCATAATTTCTGAAAAGGCATTCAGCTTTCTCCCCATCTCCTTACCAAAATAATACATATAAAATGTATATGTGTGTGTAAGTTTATATATAGTCGGTTTTCATTTCAGTCCTAATTGGCACACCTGATTCTACTCATTAGCAGCTCAGTCTCTAGCTGTTGAATGAGGTGTGCTTTGTTAGGGTTGGAGTGAAAACCTACAGGATGGTAGATCTTCATGAACAGTGTTGGGCTGCCCTAATCTAAAGAAATGTTCTTTTGTGCTGTCTGTTCCCACAGTGTTATACAAGAGCTATCATTGCATTATTCACTCAACCGTTCGCTTTCATGCAATCATCTGCAAAGGGGCGCCATCTGACAGTTCAAGCCAGCCAGTGAGCCGTTGCTCAGTTAATTCATTTGTGTAAAAGCCAGGGTTGGACTCAGTCGATTTTCAGTTGAGTCAGTTTATGAATCTAAATGATATGTGATGACTTAATTGAAAATGCCATAATGTTTTGTAAAGATGTTACATTGCATTCTCTGACACTTTTATCCAGAGCGACGTACAGAAGTGGAGAACATTCAGTGTGACTCTCAGGAATACAAAAAATGTGATATCACTAAGAGGTGACATCACCAGAGGCTCATTAATAATCTATGAGTGAAATGTTGACCTGACAAACAACGATTTCTATGGCAACTAAAGACAATACCACTTGACAACACCCTATCTGTACATAGCGGTAACTATATCATCATTCAAGGGGAAATCCCAGGAAAGATAAGATGAAAGGTTATCTGGAAGGGATCAGGAAAGTCATGGTGCAGTCTGAAGAGGTGAAGTCTTAGCTGTTGGAATATGGGCAGGGTTTCTGCTGTTCTGACTGCGCTGGGAAGCTCGTTCCACCCCCGGGAGGCTAGTATAGACAGGAGACATGCCCTGGACGTGCAGATAACGTCCAAGCCATGCAGGACACTTAACATGCAATTAATTAATTGAATTTCGACTTATCAACTCATCCCCAACCCTGGTAAAGATGACAAATTTACCAAATATTTACTTTAATTTATTTTTCCACTGACCTCGCGAATAGCTATCCAACTCCGTTACCTTGCACAGCAAGAAAAGCTTGCAATTAAAGTTCTGTGTGACAACCACAATTCTCCACCCTGTCGAGGGCACAGTTGTTGTTGTTTTTTAAAAGGGGAACTAATGGGGGACAAGCAGGTGCCCCTTGTGTTTGTGTGTCGTGACAGACTTGCGGAAGCAGGAGGAGACGGGCGAGCTGGCGCAGCCGGTGCTGTTCGTGACGCTGGTTCTGTTGTCGGTGCTGCTCTACTTCGCCGTCTCGCTTATGGACCCCGGCTTCGTGCTGGCCGACGATGACGATGGTGAGGCTAAGGTCAGTAAGAAGAGAATGAGAAACTGGGGCTTTCCTGAAGAAATAAAGGGAGGGAGGGGGAGGGGGAGGGGGGAGAGGGAGGAGAGAGAGAGAGAGAGAGAAGAGAGAGAGAGAGAGAGAGGGAGAGAGAGACAGGTGACTCATTCGCTTATGGCAGCACACTGTAGTGCATGGATTAGCCCCACAGTGTCGGATCAAATCTGGACTGTACCTCTATGGGGTGATGTGCAATTGGTGATAAAGTCGCCCAAGGTATGGAAGGGTTCAGTTGGACAGCGGTCTGTGTTTCATCGCTATCTTATGCTTGTTAAAGATAAAGCTGATTATGAACGGTCTTCCTCCGACTCCACTCTGTGTGAGCTTAGCCATGCACTATGAAAAGAAGCAGGTGTTCTTGTGTGAACCCGGCTTCTTCATTCATATTTTAAAAAGATGATGAGAAACTTGTTAAGATTCTATAAAAAATAAATTTGATCTAATTTGATTTTGATGTACCCTCCTTCTCAGTGTTAACAGTAGTCAGGCGTTTCCACATGCTAGCTGGCAGAGCTAGTTGAATTTCCTTGTCTGTGCAGTACCTGCCATCAGAGGTGGGTAACCCGGCTTCAAAGAGTAAAAAGACTGACCATGTATTTGCTCCACCACCATGCACTAAACCAACTGACTCTTCAGCATGATAGGAGACCTAATTATTGTAATCAGCTGGTTTAGTGCATGGTGGTGGAGCAAATACATGGTCAGTCTTTTTACTCTTTGAAGCCGGGTTACCCACCTCTGCCTGCCATTCTCTCACTGTGTGCTGTCCTGTGCCCTGCAGCTGACCCTGGGCACTGGGGAGGAGCACCAGGACATGCTCTCCCAGTCAGCCAAGTCCCTCCGGCAGCGGCGGTGTAGCCTCTGCCTACTGCAGGTACTGGGTCTGGACCCGGGGGGGAGATGGGCCTGCATGCACTGGGGAGCGTACCAGGGGGGTAGGGCTGCCTGGGTTCGAATCCCAGGTGGGAGTCACCTGTTCTGCTGCTTAGTAAGGTGGTGTGTGTGTGTGTGTGTGTGTGCATGCGCACGTGTGGGTGCATGTGTGTGTGTGTGTTATTTAACAGGCTCAGGGTGACTTGCAACACATCCAGTAATATCTCCATTTTTGTAGCACTTTACATGCATTATTCAGTTCATGAATTTAATTTAAATGTATGTCTTGAATAGACTTAAATTAAGTGAGATTAACACCCCCCCCCCCCCTTTTCCAACCCTTATGAATATGAAAACACCCTCTTTATTAAAGATACTTCCTTACTATTCCCTCCGCCCCCCTCTGCAGCAGCCAATGAGAGCCAAGCACTGCCAAACCTGTAAGCACTGCGTCCGTCGCTATGACCACCACTGCCCCTGGATAGAGAACTGTGTGGGAGAGCGGAACCACCGCTGGTTTGTCCTGTACCTGGGGGTGCAGCTGCTGGCCCTGATTTGGGGGCTCTTCATAGCCTGGTGAGTGCAGACTACCACCAAGAGAAGCATGTTACGAAATTATTTGTTTAATTTTAATTTATTTAATTCTATTTTTGCAAGAATGCAAAACTCTGTCGGTGGTAGCACTTTGGCCAGCATAGCCCTCCCTACCCCACACAAATCCATCTTTAAGTAATCACAGTGCTAAGGAACCTTCAGGTCACTTGTCTCTATCTCCCTCCCTCTCTCTCTCCTTCTCTCCCTCCCTTTCTTTCTCCAGGTCTGGGTTTAGCCCCGCCCCTACCTGGGACCTCTGGCTGCGTGGCAATGGGCTCCTATTGGCTGCTGCCTCCATTATGGGCGTGGTCTCGGTAGTGGTGGTCCTGCTGCTCGGTTCGCACCTGTACTTGATCTCCCATAATGCCACCACTTGGGAGTTCATGTCCCGCCCGCGAATCTCGTACCTGCGCCACTGTGGGGCGGACCAGAACCCCTTCGATCGCGGGGCCCCTGCCAACCTCTGGAGCTTCTTTTGCGTTTGGGGGATCGTGTCCTGGGAACAGATGTATTTCAGAGAGCCCAACGACCATGCCTAGTACCCTCAGAACGACCACACTCTCCCACCCATATCTCCCCACCAGGCCTTGGTCAAATCGGCATCTAAACACACTTTCATGTTTTGGGTGCAGGTAAAATTTGAAAACTCTCCTCCAGATCCTTGGAAAATTTCAATGAAGCATATTACTCATCAAAATGGACAATTAGTGTATGGAAGAAGAATTATTTAATGAATATTTGAGAACTGTTTGTTTCTTTTCAAATAGTAGTCAGTACTCTAAGTGGTGTCTAATGGGTGGGAATGGAGATGGTTATGGACCATTGGACAGGACTGGCCAGATCTATATCACAAACATTCCATCTGTTGACCGGGCAATTTGGTTTCGTGTTTCTGCCCCGCATAGAAAATCTACACATCTACAGTCGGACCAACTTACACACTGATTGGCCAGTTGCTTATACGGGGAAGTGGTCAGAGATAGAAAGTCCCTATCTCTGACACACGGGGAGGGAAGAGTGAGGAATTGAAGGAATGTGCCACTAACTGTCTGCCTCACTTTTTAAGTCTCTGACTGTTCTCTTACTGACTCTTCTGTCACGGCCTTGCCGAAGATTGAATTCGGCCCCTTGGCTTTGAGGGGGGTCCAGGAATCAAGTTTAAAAACTGTCAGCCAATGAGATTGGTGGTTTGTAGATGAGACTTTCAGGTAACATTTTTTGTATGAGGATTGGGGAAAGATGCATCCGTCATCCAAGTTTGCAAGATGACTTTGTCTGGCTTACGTCTGCTTGGTTGGATGGTGTCGTTTGATTGGCCAGAAGGTTCTCCCCAGTCTACATAGTGCATTCAGGGTCAACTGACAGCCAGGTATCCAGAAACAGAATTATCCACAAAATAAATAAAGCTTGCACATTGCTTCAGTCTTCCTCAAAGCAGTGGAGTCTGGGCAATGGAATTTCAGAAGGGAGTGGAGGGAGATCGGAGAGAATGACTCTAAGGGGGGGAAAGTTATTATAAATATAATGTATTAACACCCTAACCTGTGTCAGTGGGAAAAAGTTATTCTATATATGATATGGTTGTGGTTAGTTGAGCTGTCTCTGCTATTCCATGCAGTAGTGTTCCCAGAATCCTTTTCCCCGGGAGTCCGTTAACTTGTACCTCAACTCAGTCAAAACCCTACTCCCTTTTTTAAGATGTGCTGTCATTTGTGAACTCATTTCTGGTTTGTGGGATTGGTGCAGTCTGCAGGAAAAACTAAATGTGAGTTTTATCAGTCTGGCTCTCCCACAACATATTGCTGTGATATCATCTCAGGCAAACAAAACCCAGTTCACATCGACAGACCAGAGTCTACTTCTGACTACTATACTGACTACACTGCCAGCCGTAGATGGGTATTCCTGCACGGTGTCTTGTGATTAGTCACAGCCCCCCCACCCCCCGCCCTCCTGGCCATTGCACAACAAGGACTCCTCAGCACCAGCCACAGCTCCAGCATCCAGACCAGTGACTGCGCAGATTGTGACGCCTAGCTCCCAAAATTAGAGGAGGGCGCATTATCATCGGGATGGGCCTACAATCACAACGGGGTAATCCTGAAGAATCAAAAATCTGCCTTTGAAAAAGGAAAAAAAGAAAGCGGTTCATTTCAGGAACCTTGTGCCCAGCTGTGAGGGGCTTTGAGTGCGCAGTAATGCCATAGCGATTGAGTCTTGTTCTGGATCGATCTCAGCTCTGCTGTGCTCTGTTTTTAATGAAAATCTGTCCCTTTAATTTTGTGGAACAGGGTTTTCTTTCGATATGCATATCAGCAAGTCCTTTCAATGAAATCGTTTTAAACTTTTTTTTAGAGCTTCCATTTTTGTAAGGTTAGATCTACCATTAAAATGGTTTTTTCCCCCCCAAAACTTGGCATACTGTATTGTGGACTATTACCTTATTGTTTTAAATTTAATTAATATTGTGTCCCCACATAGCTTAAAAAGTGGATAGATATGTGCTGTGCAATATTGGCTATAGGGGACGTTAACCTTAAGCAATAATTCTGTTTCTCTGGAAAACTAGATCGGTCTCGGTAGATCAGTCTGTTTAAAGTCTGTTGCCCTGTGTTTTGAGCCTAGAGCAGGGAGATAAAGTGTGTGGTGGTTTATAGGGTCTCTCTGTCCCTGAGTTTATCCAATATGACTGTATCGGTTTCAGTTCAGACAGAATGAGCTGCTATTGAACAAGTTGCTGTATTTATTTATTCATGAAATATTACTGTCCTTCAGTATTTATGGTTTATGCAATATCTCTATACATTTTTGAATTAATAAAAATTTTCAAATGTGTTACTGATTTTCCCTTGCCAAATGTATTTCTGTTCTTGTAGAAATATGTTGAGTTCCACAGTAGGTGCAAGAGGGAGACTGAGAATGTTCTGCTTTACATGCAATATAGGCAATACTAGTAAATCCATGATACATTTTCAGTTGAGTCAAGATGATATTTATATTTTTATTTACTTATTTAAATACTGTTATGTTGTTTAAATACTACCGAAAGGCTCTAGAGGTTACTCAGTCTATTCAGAAATTATTTTAAATTCAGTTCATATACTGACTAATGTCCATAATGTTCTATGATGTTCTATAAAAATGTTTCAGTTATGTCACAGAATTTCACATTTGTTCCTGACCTGATCAGAGATACACTTGACCCCTGATCTGCCATATATACTGATTGTGTGAATACATTGATCTGAGTGAATGAGCTATACTGCAAGGCTTTCTGGGTAAAAGAGCCTGTTAAGTCATGCGCATATATGTATATGCGGAGGTTCCTTTGCTTTAGAATGTGACAGATCTCCCGTTATGCTAAGCAGATTGGAGGTGATCTCAGCCAACAGCCTGCCTCACCGGGTCCAGGTACAAGGTGGGGTGTGGCCTGTAGAGGCCGTCAGAGCCTTAACACTCAGCTGCAGTCCTTTCAGGAGAGACTCCAGGTTTAGAAAGACGCAGTGAGGCGGCACATGCTGGACCATTAGCTGCAGTGGTCAGTGTGGTGGAAAAGCCTAGGGGCGGTTTTTGCCAGTCTTGTGTGGATCCTCCGTGGCCTAGTTGCAAGGCGGCTCGCTAAACACAACTGTGAACCTATCCTTACGGCTGGGCTACAAACGAACCACGTGCGGCCGCCAACCGGCCCACGTTCCCCTCCTTAACCCCCTCCCAGTTGGACCCCCTCTTTCAGTCGTCAAGTTAGATTGCCAGTTTGAAAATGGCTCCCCCAAAATACAGAATGGCATTAAAACGTGACATCAGCATCATGCTCCTCAAACCTTTGGGCTGAACCCCTCCCCTCATCGGGCAAAGCTAGAGCCCACTGTAAATCTCCCTGTGGGACTGCTGGTCAGAGTCAGCACTGGTATGCCCCACATTTTATACCATTCATGCATTACAGTGCCTTACTGGGATGAGACACCCAGCAACCCACACGTTTCCTTGTTTTTTTGTTCACTACTTCCAGTACTTCAGCCCATAATACCTGTAATCCAGAGCTCAGTGAAAATGCTTTACTGAAATTGAATATATTGCAACATGTTATCAAGTTCAGAAATGTTCAAAGCCATCTGTTTGGACCAAATCAGCTAGTCTGGCCAGAATTCCAGTGCTCTTAAAGACTTAAGGTGCATTCCAAGACTGCATATTGTACTGAAACTCCACCTTTTCAGATGACACCTCAATCAATGTTTCCTTTGTTTTGCAGGTCTTGGGGCATGCATCTCTATGATGGCACTGATTTGGTTACTTATATCTCTATATAGCTCTGGCTTTCTAGAGTTTTTTTTTTTTTTAGTACAATGGATCAGATGCCCACATTGTAAACAGTATTCAAATCCATTTTATTTGTTTATTTTACAGAGACATATTTGTCACAAAGATGCTTTACAGAGAAAACAGCAAAAAATGTAGTTTCTCTCTCTCTCTCGTGTGTGATCATGATCTGAAACATGGTGACTTAAAAAAAAAGTTTGCAGACAAGTCCCATTTAAGAGATGAAATTTAAACGCATCAATGGTTTGGTTGCAAATGTCCATCCTCCTTCATCCCCCTTTTCGTGCTATACGTTAGTCAATTTCAATCCATCAACTTAACAATACTTCAAAATCTGGAAATAAATGGGTTGGTCAGAAGCCAGGGCACCACTTTTTCGTAGCTAATGCCCTATGATAAGTATAGACGCGAGATTTCTGGCTAGCTAGGTAGCTAAAGAAACCCCACCGTGACGCTTGAGAACGCGGTGATAGACGCCATAACCCAGTATTTAAAAATGCATTGGAAACCGTTTCAAACGAAACAACAAGCTTAGTTATATAACTGAGCTGTCCATCTTATTAGTCATTGAAAATGAAGCTACGGCACTGAACAACAATGCACCATTTTCCGAAGCACAGTGCAGGGAGGGTGGAGACCGTAGGACATTTAAATTTCAGACGAAAAAAGTAGAGGGAGGAATTAACATGTGACGTCCTCTTCATGAGACGAAGACGAACGTGCACACGCATAAAGGCGAGCGCGCATTAAATCCAGCAGGCAAGACGCAGTGGTACGCGCGAGTTCAAAAGCTTTGTTTGGGCCAGTTGTTTCACACATCGAATACGTGGCGCACTAGTCTATGATTGGCATAATTGTTCCCTGCTTGAATTTTGGACCAATCAAATGCGAGTAACTTTGTGTGTGAAGAGAAAAGAAACGCGGCCTTGTTTCCATAATTTAACGTTACTTGGGTGTTGGATTATGAAAACCCACCCCTTTTTGTTGGGCCCTACCGCCCCTTTACCTGAGGAAGGCCAATGAGGTGTCACCAGCGGGAGCGAGCCGCGGTTTGTAAATCGTCCTCCCGGAGGCGGAGTTGTCCGTTCGATTTTCATTCGCGAGGCGCGTGCATCAGGAAAAGGGAGCGCGTGAGTGAGCTCGAGCTCTGTGGTGGTGGTTGGAAGTGAGTGTGTGTGTTGAGCCGTCTCTCGCGTTTATATTGTGGAGAAGCACGACACACGTTTTATTCGCACTTCTACAGCTAAGGTAGAAACACGTTTTCTCCTCGCGGAGAGACCTAAGGAGAGGAAAATACATATTCTGAAGCTACAAATTCACAGTCTGCGACAAAACCATGTCGGCCTCGGCGGCGAAAGTGAGTCGAAAGGAGCTGAACTCAAACCATGACGGAGCGGACGAGACCTCCGGTAAGGAATGGCGGCCTTCGCAGCACCGCCATTTTCACTTGTTTATATCGTTTTTGTTTTATATGCGATTCACCTTGAAATTGTCGGGCTGGTTGATCAGCTGTAGTTTTGCCGTGGAATCGCAAGTGGTTGTAGATGTGGGAGAGTACGGTCGTGGCCGATAGTGCTGAATGTTGCGTGTGACTGGGAATCAGACAGCGGCTAGTGGAGGCCATGTTTCCTGCTCAAGATTCATTGTGTCAGACGCATGTTCGGAGCTGGAACGTTCTCTCCTGTTTAGTATTTTCTAGACTAGAGCTACAGTTTATTATGTTGTCCCCCCAAAATACACTCTGTGGCCGAATGCGTGGGGGACGCAAACATTTCCCTTATGTAGATGTATTGCCGCTCAGAGCGAGGCCCAGCACGGCGAGCATTGTCGTGCGGCTCCGCCACCATTATGCATTTGAAAACCATACAGGAATAAATAACTTTACACACCACCGGCTCCCCTCTGAGATCTTGTGTGAGCGTGTTAATAGGTTCGACAGCGAACTCTTTGAACCGCGCATTGTGTTTTAAGGTCGCAGACGAGCGGCCGGCGGGATTGACCCTGCCGGTAGACGCGTAGTGAGTAGAATCGCAGAGCCCAGCATGCCCAGGGCCTCCCTCATTCAAACCACGCGGCCCCGAGCGGCAGCAGGAAGCTGCATCAGAGCACCGTGGGTTATATTAGCTAGGTTAGACAACTTGACTGAGTTCAGTCTGTTACGCTTTAATTTGGCGCAGAACATGGTATGTGCGCTTTTAATTGACCAATTATGACCCATCGGCTCGCTGCTACCGTGAAGGTATCAAAATTCTGTCAGTATTCATCTTTGCCTACGTGCGTATTTACCTCCTCAGCCAACTGCAATGAATTAGCTTCGTAGGTAACTTAACGGTGTTAGATAACTTTTCAAGGTGAGCATCGGAAATGTTCTGATTTGTATCCCACTTAATGTTCCCAAAAGTAATCGGTCCAGTATAGGGAACAAGTTATAACGTAGCGCGACGTCCAATTAGGAATTTTGTGGTTGTATAAACTTTTCTTACTGGTCGTGTTCTTGTTTTTCACGGTATGTATATGTATATATTGTCCATTTGTGAAGTCAAGCATATGTTTTCCTGCACAATTTCCGATTAATTGAAACTGACACAAGAAACTAATTTCCCTCCAATTTCCATCCCAATTTTAGAAAAAGAGCAACAGGAAGCCATCGAACACATCGACGAAGTACAGAACGAAATTGACAGGTAAATGACGCTTTTCACGATTTACAGGAACACACGGCCAATTTCTCTTGGTTTATTGTGTTGTATTTAAAAAAACGGTTATATGAATTATTAGCTTTTCAGATCTTGTGTAATGCAAGTGCATGCACAATGTTCGCAAGTAGGTTGTTGTATGCAAGTATGTATGTTGCTATTAACTTAACCAGAGTTATACATTGTTTTGAAATGAATAAATGGTCTGTTAATGTTGTTCTTGGTCCATCAAATGGCAAAATGTGAATGGATTTCTCCGCGACTCCTGTCCACCTCTGCAGATTGAACGAACAGGCCAGCGAGGAGATTTTGAAAGTAGAACAGAAATACAACAAGCTACGCCAGCCCTTCTTCCAGAAGCGGTCAGAACTGATCGCCAAAATCCCCAATTTCTGGGTCACGACGTTCGTCAATCACCCACAGGGTGAGTCTTCCCGAAACGATTGTGTGTTTGTGTCCGTCTGTGCACGTGTGCTTTACTCTTAAGCAATGCTCAGTGTTTAATGGTCTCTGTATCTACTCTTCATACTGCGTTATAGTGCCTGTCCTTGGCGGTGATTTTTGCTGTGTGTTAATTCTGTAGGGTAGCACACAGAGTTATGGTTTTTATAAGTACAGGTATGCTGTACAGTTGGACAGAGACTCCCTTGTGTGACTGGGGTATTGCGAGACGGTAGAAATCTGATGTGATGCGCAGCAGATTTTTTTTGCAAACTGTCTCGCAGCCTTCACCGTACCGCGGTGCAAGACTGCTTTGTTTTTTGATGATTGACCAATGAAAAAGTAACTGTTGCTGGCCATAAGACTCTAGCACTGCTGACTTCTGCCTTCTCTCCCCAGTCTCTGCTCTTCTCGGTGAGGAAGACGAGGAAGCTCTTCATTACTTGACCAGAGTCGAGGTGACAGAGTTTGAAGACATCAAGTCGGGTTACAGAATAGATTTCGTAAGTAGCAGCACTCCTCAGTGAACATCTTGCACTGAACAATGCATTCTGCTCTTGGGGTTGATTGGTTTCGTCATAACATTTTTTTGGCTCACCTGGGATTCTTTGCATCTTCTTTTTTTAGTACTTTGACGAAAACCCATACTTTGAAAACAAAGTTTTATCCAAAGAGTTCCACCTGAATGAAAGCGGGGATCCTTCTTCCAAGTCCACAGAGATCAAATGGAAAGCAGGAAAGGTGGGTGTTGTCCTGGTGGTTTTGTCGGTTCGTGTTGCGGCTACCTTTGTTTATGCACAGGTAGAACGGTCTGTGTGGTCTGATTTGCAAGACCTGCTTTGTGTAGGACATTCATTAATGCTAACTTAATACTGCCTTAAAAGAGTGCGGATGTCATGAAGATGATATTGCGCAGGTGTACTTTGCATGGGAGGGGGAGTTTCACAGTAAAATGTATACTCCAAACTCCTTAATTCTCCTTTGTGAATCTGCCCCTCCCCACACACACACACACTTGCTGCATTATTTAAATTTTAAAAATCTGGTCCCGTGCCCCCAGGACCTGACGAAGCGTGCCGGTCAGACGCAGAACAAGGCGGGGAAGAAGAGGCAACACGAAGAGCCTGAGAGCTTCTTCACCTGGTTCACCGATCATTCCGACGCCGGAGCCGACGAGCTGGGAGAGGTCATAAAGGACGACATCTGGCCCAATCCCCTACAGTACTACCTGGTAAGGGTCCGCCCCCCACCCCAATCCCCTACAGTACTACCTGGTAAGGCTCCGCCCCCCACCCCAGTCCCCTACAGTACTACCTGGTAAGGCTCCGCCCCCCACCCCAGTCCTACAATACTACCTGGTAAGGCTTCGCCTCCACCCCAATCCTTCAGTACTGCCTGGTAAGGCTCCGCCCACCTCCCCAATCCCCTACAGTACTACCTGGTAAGGCTCCGCCCCCACCCCAGTCCCCTACAGGTACTACCTGGTAAGGCTCCCCCCCACCCCAGTCCCTTTCAGTACTACCTGGTAAGGCTCCGCCCACCTCCCCAATCCCCTACAGTACTACCTGGTAAGGCTCCCCCACCCCATCCCTTTCAGTACTACCTGGAGGCTCCACCCCACCCAATCCTCAGTACTACCTGGTAAGGCTCCGCCCCCCACCCCAATCCCCTACAGTACTACCTGGTAAGGAAACAAGTGATGGGGAAAATACTAGGGGTGTAACAGTACTTGTTTTGTACCAAACTGTTTAGTACGAGACTTTCGTTTCGGTATGTAATGCAAACCTAGCAATTACTGTCTTGTTGTAATGCATGTGCAGAACTTTTTTTTTCTTTTTTTTTTCTGCACTGAACTTTAATTCAAAACTGAGTTTCCCCAGATGACTTAACATTTGCGAAGGACCAGATGTTAGTTGTCTGTATGGCAATTTCAAATTAGAAGCCAGAACTCCAGTCCCCAGGTGTGTTACTGCTGGGAGTGGCAAACAATGGTTCGAATGCTTTTCGAATAGTTTTATTTATTTATTTTTTAAAAACTTTCGAGCACAAAAATGCACATTTGTATTTGATAGAGAAAAAAATTATTGCCATGGTCTTCCTTTCAATTTGGGTTGTGCTGAACCAGAAATAAATGTGTTTTAGTATCTCTACTGTTGAAAACAAAGTCGTTGGGTCATTTGGGTAGTTGCTATGTTGTTACTGAATGGATGAGGCACTTCCATTTCCTCCCTGGTTTCTTGGTGTGATTGGAATGTGTCTTTTCCTCCACTGGGAATATGAGAGATAGGCACTGGCCCCTTCACAAGTGGACTGTCTGGTGTTTTTGGCAAAGAACCGGCAGACCTGACATTGGCATAAAATGCTTAACCAGTTAAGTTTACCTTTTTCCACGTTAACATTTATTTTAGGTGAGCTAAAATGGCCTCGCATTTTCATCTTTTTGCCATGCGTTCTTACTTCGCTAGTTATGTCTCTCTTTGTATTGGTTGGCTGTCTTGTGGGCATAACAGGCAATTAACACAGCCCGAGAGTTGTATAAATTCTGACATGCAGTTTGACATTTAAAATTTAAATATTTGAATATGTTAAAGCGTATGTGGGGGGTTTTTTCCCCTCTTTGAAGGAATGTTCAAATGTCATTTTTAGCCGATGTTGACACTCCTAGTTGCTGCCGACGCATTGAAAATGGTAACTCGCACCTGAGTCGCCTGAGTTGTGCCTGTCTGTTGGAGTGAGTAGACAACAGTCTGGAGGGCGAGCCCCCCCCCCAATGACATTCCAGTAGCTTCGCTGCAGATTCAGCCCGAGCCAGAGCCGTAACAAACGCCCCTGGAGTTTATCGCAGCGGATCTGCCAACAGTTTTAGGGTGCGGGTTTCACACACATGCAAATCTGCATATGTTTTACGCAAACTACTGTTGCAGCAATATTGACAATGCATTTTTTTTTGTATTACCTTCCTATGTTCATATTTAAGAAAGAAAGAGACTTATTTGCAAGCGAACCTTTTCTTCCCCCAACAAACTACAGGCACTTAGCCTCTGTTAACATTTTCATAGCCAATATATACATGTACCCACCTGTGAAGTCAACCGAGCTACATACCGAACTGAGATTTTTGTACACCGCTACACCTCTAGAAAATGCACCAATTTACATCTGAATCCTTAGTGAATAGACACTTGTATTACAGCAAGCTCATTTTTTAAATGGACAAATTGTGTGGCTATAATCATTGCTTTATGGTAAAAATCTATAAAAGCAGTGGTGATTGGAATATTCTGCTTCTGTCTGATATGATACTGCTCTTGTTTTCAGTGACCAGCTGTCTTTGCTTTGACTGTTCCTTAACACCTCCCATTCTTCCCCAGGTCCCAGACATGGAAGACGAAGAAGGAGAGGGCGAGGACGACGATGACGACGACGAAGAGGAGGAAGGTCTCGAGGACATCGACGAAGAGGGGGATGAGGACGACGGAGAGGAGGATGAAGAGGATGATGATGGGGAGGAAGGGGAGGTGAGCATTGTGGGCACTGATGAAGCCGGCCACCTGTCCTCCTGCATGTGACTGTGAAACTAAGTGCGGTGCCAAGACGGTAACGAGGTTTCTCTCTGTTTCAGGATGACGGCGAGGATGATTAAGCTCCCAGAAAAGGACATTTCCACCACGTTCTTTCCCATTTCCCCCCATTTTTAATTATCTTCTAATCCTTGGGAGCAAAGATGCTTTGTTGGGTTTTTTTGTTTTGTTTTTTGTTTTTTAAATGAATTTTTTGTCTCCTTGTTCTGCCCAAGCCTTTTCCTGTCCTCTTGCCATGTCTAACACGAGCATTTCTCCTGGACAGACTTTGCATCGGAAAACTAGTGGCAATCTCTTCAAGTCCCGTGTATCATCTCCATCAAGACCAGTAACAATAAAGATGAATAATTCTGCACGCTGTCTTATGTAGACTTTAAAGAAAAAAATAAACTTAAGGAAAAAAGAAATCCGTTTATATTTACATTTTCCTTTTCTTCCTGTTTAAGGTTGTTAAAAAGAAAAAAAAAAAAGCCAAGCCATGGTGCAGTGGTTACTTGCTAGTTATAGCATCCTTCCTTTTTTTTTTTTTTTTTTTTTTTCCTTTCCTCCTTCTTTCCCTCTCCAGTGCAGAGTAGACCCTTGGAGTTGACACTGGTTTTCCCATGTAATCAATTGGACAAACCAGAAAAGCCAGCTTTTTTCACCCTCTTCCAGTTTCCTGTTCCTCTTGTAATATTGTTTTGGGGTTAATATTGAGGTAGGGATGGGGGGCTTATCGCAGAGTATGTGGGGAGGAGAGGGGGGGTGTGGGTGTTTGAATAGGGAGTGGGATTAAGTCTGCATTTTCTTTTTCCCACCATCAACGTCAGGGGGTTTATGTTCATTGATTTTCATTTTCATTGTAATGTTTTACAGACATCCATGAGGTTTGAAATGACATTTTTAATAAAGAAAAAGAAAACTAAAAAAAAAAAAAAAATTCTTGTAATTTTGAGCCCAGCTGCTTCATGGAATATTTAAATAATTAAAATGAGCCTGTAGAGACATACATGGAATCTACATTTAATCTTTGTTTGCCCTTTTTTCCACTGGAAAGAAAACCTGCTCACGTAAGGCATTCAAGTGTACAAGTTGCTTTGTTACAATAAAATTAAATGTGTACACACAAGTTTCAGTACGTTTTTGGTAGTTAGATCTGAACTCCAATGTTATCCTGTGGTTAGCAAAGAACAGTCAAATGTGTGCAATTTTTTAAAATATACTTTACTGTGTATCATGCTCTAATCCTGTGACAAACATTATTTTCCTTTTTGTAATGAATTATATACTTTTTTTTAATTGAGGGTTTTTTGTCAGTACTATAGGCTGTAACTTTAAACCAGAGTTGGTCAATGTTGGTCCCGGTGAGCCACGATTAACGCTTGTAACGATGGTTGTGATTTATATTGCGCTGGGATTCTGAGGATGTATTCTTGAGAATAGGTACTTAATCTGAATTGCTTTACTAAATACCCAGTTTTATAAATGGACTGTTAGAAAATGTAACCTGCGAGTTGCTGTAAATAAGAGCGTATTCTCAAATGCAATGTAAATGACTAATTACAAGTTACCCACATGTATGTCGTTTTGGAACCAGCTAAAGAGGGAAAATCAACGTATGCTAATCTTGCTGAAACATGCCAGATTGTTGCCGACGCAGTCTGGTCATTGAAGTCTGGCGATTATCTACGGTTTTTAGAACTTACAAATGAAACTTGAGCCCCCAAAAATAAAAGCTATAAATATTAAGCAACAAGAGAACATTCTATTTGTGCCAGTAAAGGAATGAATTATGCTTAGTTCGAGGTTTCTATGGTAACAGGTGCTCCGCATGGGACCCCATCCAAGTTCTCATTCGTCTGCTGTCTGCCAACATAGAAGGTTGTGACACGACATTTTAAAACCTGCTTCATTCCCAACAATGAACTGTGATTCAAATGAATGGTATAAATAAAGTGTATTTACATAGTGTTTTACGTAGACTATTTGGAATTTATGTTACCATCTAAGTAGGCATTGTTTTGTTAAGTAAGCTATTGCACAAACTAGTTTTTTAGGGGTTCGTAACGTGCCAAGCAATAGAGCTACGAGCTTCATTTCGGTGCGTTTGATCTCCTGTCATTTTGTTGACTTCGTAGCAGTGACAGCCATTTTAGGTGCACTTCCATTTCGCATATTAAAGGATTTAATCTCATCACAAAAATTAAAATTCTGTTTGAAAATTGTCAAAACGCAAACATGATTACGCTGTACGGTTCGATACAATGTATTCTCTGTCTCGTGTTTATTCGCAACACACAACTGTGTTAAAAAAAAAAAAAAACCCTGAATCCGACGCCGCCTAGAGGCAGGGGGTGCAATCTCAATTCGTAACACGCCTGCATCCGAGAGCGAGCTTGTCGTGCACATCTGTTTTGCAAGATACGCATTCTGTTATACCGTTCGAAAAATAGCCATCCACGTATAAATCATCGACTATATATTAGAGAATAAACTATAAACTACGTTGCTGGTTATTTTCGACATAATATGTTGGTTTTACATTTAGACGAGCATAAAAATTAAGATTTGTTACAGCGTGCGCAGAACGAGAAGCGAAAAAAAACTGAACAAAGAGCTCGCGCTGTCTCCAGGGTAACGGAAGCTTCATCCGGAAGTAGTAGTAGTTACTGCAGAATACATGCACGGTGGTTCTTTCAGATTTAACAAGTGATCCAACATTAGTGTTGTATTTGTCGTTGAGTGTGACTCACCCTACTCAATAAACGAACTGAATAACGTTACTGTACTGAATTGGGAATATGAGATTTCATAGTGCGAAATAAATATTTAGCTTGCTAGCTATCAATAGTCATTGTTTTCGTGATTTGAAAACTGGCGTAGCCCACTAGAAAACGTTACTAGCTATGTTCACGGATGAGACCTTGGAGACAGTCGGCACCGAATCGTCGTGGAGGAAGTCAAATCAGTCTGAACACGATTCGGTAAGTTAATTTGGCTAACTAGTCATCGAGCAAGCCAAATAAGTTAAATTGGCTGCTCACCGCCGCTAATTGTATTAAGCGCGATATGCTTGCTAGTTAGATTGTAGTATAAGGTAACACAGTGATAAGCAACATTCTTTTCGTTGCACTTGTCGCTAGCTATCTACTGGACGTACATGAAGTGGTTAGCTCGGAAGCTTAGTCACCAAGCCTCGCATTAGCTGATAATTGCAGTTGCCTGGCAATTAGATATCAGAGAGCCCCTAGGTAGCTATCCGGAAAAAGCAAATGTGGTAACGTTAACTGCCACGAATCCACGATGTCAGTATTTAACACAGTGGTTTCCTGGGCACGTCTTTTTTTTTTTTTTTTTTTTTTAATTCACATAGATCTTTAATTTGATCAGTTAATTAATTTTGTTACCTCTTTTACTCTTTGTACTCTTTTTGGGTACCACTGCATTAATAGACTTATGATGCAAGCATTTCAGGCTTTAAAGTCTGAGCCATATCTGGCACATGCACACTTTACACTTTATGTTGTACAACTGTAATTTTTTAAAGTCTGTATGCACTGCATGCTGTGCTGAACATCAGTGGTCATTCCACTGAGGTGAGTTGTCACCCAGAGGCAACATTTGCAAACACTGCTACACTGATTTGTGTTGCTGACCCCGTTGTGACCTGATGATCATAGAATTCTTATCTATGGCTTATCCTGGGTGGGGGTCGATCTCTGACCGTATCCTTGCGTTTCTGTGCAATGAAACGGTAAATACATGGGTGGAGAAATGTTCTCCTTACAGTTACAGCAGTATTCTAGTGTTGGCCTCTGATAGTTACCCGCCTGCTATGTCCAACAATATCCAGTGGACCAACTAGCTAACACTAACAGGAAAGCCAACCCGTGAACATATATTGGGCTCAAAATATTTACAGATTCTACTGCATGTAGTTACCTGTGACACCCAGATTCCTTCTGTAAATATCCTGCTTTCATAACAGGTAAAAAGTAATATGCATTGGACACGCATCGTATACACATGGCAAATGAATATTAATAAGTCACTGAAATGTTAATATACTCTGAAATTTAAAAAATGAGCAAAGATGTGGATTCAATCATTTGTTCATTATTGATTAATATTTAAATGCTAAAATTTTTATTGCAGAATTATTTACTTTTCTAACATAGTTAGGCTGGTTTGACGAGCGCCAAAATCATCACACAACTTTTTTCTTTTAAAGGAGCACTTGTATTTTCATTGTGAGTTATGAACACGTGTCTGTAAAAGTCTTTGACTGAGTGCAGGCATTGAGATTTTATTTAAAGTGTTTTTTTTTTTTTTTTCCCCCGCTTTACCTTAAGAGAGGCTGTCAAACGGTACCCTTGGAGACGGCCGAGTCCGGAGTTCAGGCCGTGCGCAGCTCGGAATGCGGAACCCAGACCGACCCAGATGAGCCGCTCGCGGGCCAGTACCTCCCTGACTGCGGAGACCTCCCCGACCCGCCCGGACTGGTGGACTTTTTGCGGGGAATTGAGGACACTGTGGTGAAGGAGCTGGTTAAAAACGCCCGGAGTCACGCATTCGATGGTTTCCAAGTCAACTGGGAAGAGAGGCATGAAACGGTGGGGAAGGCGGTCTTCACTTTAAAACGTATTGTTTGAAATAATATAAGCATGTACTTTTTATTCATTTAGAAAATATTTATCAGCGTATACAGCGTACATTATTTTAAAAAGGAGATTGGAAAGTCCCTCACTTTTTTTTTTGCTTTATTCAGACAAATAGAAAACAGATAGGGCTGTCAATTGAACCAAAAAGAATCTACATTTGAATATTTTATTTCCAAGAACCATTTGAATATACTTGAATATTTATTGCAGAATATACATTAAAATTTCAGAATTGCATCATTCATGCATAGGCATGAATTTCTGTTGGGTACTCCCTATGATGCATATTACGTCCACAAGGGGGAGCAAGACGGTAAGCACAAAGGCAAAAGAAGGTATTCTAGATCATACAATTGTTTTTTTACAAGTATGTAATTCTGGTAAATTTAAACAATCAACCTGTTAACAGCATTGAACTGAGTGGACACCTTGCATTGAGAGCAGCACTACCCAACAAAGATGCACCAAGCAATATTTCAGTCTTTGCTACTTCTGGAAACGAGCAGATGAGTGAGCCAGATAAACAAATCTCCTGAACAAATGGAGCCAAAAGACGCAGCTCATCAAAAGGAAAAAAGTTCCCACTTTATGCACTGTCTGCTCCCCCCGCTGTCTGGCCCCAGCCAATGTACGGTTCCTTCACCGTTGTCATGTATCGACCCCTTATTGGATACTGCACTATCACATGACTGTGCGCTCTGAAGCTTAGTTTAGCGCCTGTGTACTCATAGCCACTGTCTGTCTTTGTGTGTGTGTGTGTGTGTGTTTCTGTCTTTATGTGTGTGTGTGTGCAGGTGTCGCGTGAACATCGGCTTCACCACCGCGATGTGCAGGACCGAGGCCTGCAGGCCACCAGCCTGTCCTGGAGCTGCACTGGCTCTGTCATCGCTTGTGGCTTTGGCCGGTGAGCATCCAAACCCCCCCCCCTCCGTCACCTTCTGTCTCCTACGCCAGCCACCCATCCCCCTCCATAAAATGCCCTGGGGTAGGAGGAGCTACCTTGGGCTGTCGGTTACTGACTGGTGTAGACCAATCCGCGGTATCATTTCTGTGCCCCTGCAGGGTGGATGATGGGGACTGGAGCATGGAGAGGGCATTCGTGTGCACCTGGAACCTGGAGCGCCGAGGGATGGACCCGGGACGTCCCGACACGATCATAGACACCGCCTCCGCTGTAATGTGCCTGGCCTTCCACCCGTCCCACCCCTCCCTCATCGCAGGTACGAAACATTCGTCCCCCGTCCTGTTCCCTAAACCCCTCCCCTTTGTCCTTATAAACCATAAACCCGCCTCCCATTGTCCATTGTGCCATTATGTGCTCTTATGTCTCTGTTTCCAGGGGGCCTGTACAGCGGGGAGGTGGTAGTTTGGGACACCAGTCGGTCTCCGGACGTCATGCTGGCCCAGACAGGCATGTCTGAGGACACCCACAGGGACCCTGTCTATCAGGTGCAGCTGCTGTCACGCCTGTGTGTTTGTACGTGTGTGTGTGCGTTTGCATGCCTGCGGGTATGTGTGTATGTTCATATTCACGTATGTGTGTGAATGTATGGTTATGTTTTTGAGTGTGTGCTTAAATCTGTACTTACGTGCTTGTGTACATTACATTTATGTTATGTGTATGTTTGTATTTTTTTGTGTTTGCTCCTTTTTATGCCTCCGCGACGGCACAGCTGTGGCCGGAGGCATTATGTTTTCAGGTTGTCCGTCCGTCCGTCCAGATTCTCAGGAACGCCTTGAGGGAATTTCTTCAAATTTGGCAAAAACGTCCACTTGGACTCAAGGATGAACTGATTAGATCTTGGTGGTCAAAGGTCAAGGTCACTGTGACCTCACAAAACACGTTTTTGCCTTGAGGGAATTTCTTCACATTTGGCACACACGTCCACTTGGACTCAAGGATGAACTGATTCGATTTTGGTGGTCAAAGGTCAAGGTCACTGTGACCTCACAAAACACGGCCATAACTAAAGAATTCATATGCAAATTATGACTAAGTTTCACAAAATTGTCTAATAGGATAAAATGATGAAGCGATGACATTTTATATCCAAGCTGGCTACTGGTTGGCGGAGGCATACAACTGCGTGCCGGTATTTCTAGTTATTTGTATACAGTATGTGTGTTTCTGTTTGTCTGGCCATGCGTGGGTTCATTTGGGAGTGTGTATTTGTGTGTAATTATGTGTGTCTGTTTGTCTGGCTATGTGTGTATATATGTTTACATTTGTGTGTATATTTATGTGTTTATATTTGTGTGTGTGTGTTTTTGTTTGGCTATGAGTGTATATATTTTTATGTTTATGTACAGTGCGTGTGTATTTATATTTTTATTTGTTCATATTTCCATGTCTGTGTGTGTGTGTGTGTGTTTATAGTTCTGTGTGTGTAGGTATGCGCGTGTGTTTGGATTTGTGTGTATTTATATTTCTGTGTGTGTATTTTAATATTTCTGTGTGTGTATATAGGCGTGTGTGTGTGTGTGTACATTTGTGTGTGTGTATATTTGTGTGTGTATATTTCTGTGTGTGTGTATATTTGCATGTGTTTATGTTTGTGTGTGTTTATATTTCTGTGTGTGTGTATAGGTGTGTGCTTGTGTATTTGTGTGTGTGTGTGTGTGTATATTTGTGTGCTGTGTGTGTATTTTAATATTTTTGTGTGTGTATATAGGCGTGTGTGTATTTGTGTGCTGTGTGTGTTAATATTTGCGTGTGTCTCTGCAGGTGCACTGGGTGCCTGCAGGCCGTAGAGGGGAGTGGGCGGTGCTCAGCGCTGGCACAGGGGGCAGGGTCCTGCTGTGGAATGTGGGCGAGGATGGCAGGCTGGCGCTCAGCACTGGGTACGCTCTGCTCCA
The DNA here is from genome assembly GCF_018555375.3 of Anguilla rostrata. Taxonomy (NCBI): domain Eukaryota; kingdom Metazoa; phylum Chordata; class Actinopteri; order Anguilliformes; family Anguillidae; genus Anguilla; species Anguilla rostrata. The sequence continues at coordinate 28,877,319 of NC_057946.1, read as the reverse complement.
CCAGCAGGTGCCCCACAGTGGCACGCTCGGCAAGGTGAGGTACGCCCCACCCACTGCTGGTGAGAGGCAGCGTTTCTATTTGTGTGTGCGTGCGTGTGTCCATGCATGTGTGCATGCGTGTGTATGTGTGTGGTTGCATGTGTGCACGCGTTTGTATGTGTACATGTGTACGTTTGTGTACGCGTGTGTGTGCGTATGTATGTGTATGTGTGTGTGTATGTGTGTGTGCTCACGAGCCGGGAGTGCACATGGGTTTGCTTTAGCGGTGGTGTCTGTCGCCCCCTGCAGGTGCGGGGCAGTAGCTGCGTGGGCGTGACGTCCCTGGCGCTCTCTCCCTGGGACCCGGACGTGTTTCTGGTGGGGTCTGAGGGAGGCCTGCTGCTCAAGTGCTCCTTCTCCACCCGCACAACGGCTGCCACGGCGACGTGCGTGACCTCAGCGGGGGAGGGTGTGGCCCTGCGTGCCCCTGCCCGCTTCTCCTTCTCTCCCCGCTGCGGCCCGGTCCACACAGTGCACTGCTCCCCCTTCCACAGGTAACACACCTGTACTGCTCCCCCTTCCACAGGTAACACACCTGTACTGCTCCCCCTTCCACAGGTAACACACCTGTACTGCTCCCCCTTCCACAGGTAACACACCTGTACCTGTATTACCTCCCCTTCCACAGGTAACACACCTGTACCTGTATTACCTCCCCTTCCACAGGTAACACACCTGTACTGCTCCCCCTTCCACAGGTAACACACCTATACTGCTCCCCCTTCCACAGGTAACACACCTGTACCTGTATTACCTCCCCTTCCACAGGTAACACACCTGTACTGCTCCCCCTTCCACAGGTAACACACCTGTACCTGTATTACCTCCCCCTTCCACAGGTAACACACCTGTACCTGTATTACCTCCCCTTCCACAGGTAACACACCTGTACCTGTATTACCCCGTTATGGGAGATTGGTTTATGGAGCCGAGCAGTGTTGTGTGTCTGCAGGAACCTGTTTGTGAGCGCGGGGACGGACGGTCAGGCCCACCTGCACAGCCTGCTGCAGGCTGATCCGCTGCTCTCTTTGCGCGTGTGCGACTCGTACGTCTTCGCCGTGCGCTGGTCCCCAACGCGCCCCCTGCTGTTTGCCGCCGCCACTGGGCTAGGTACCCGCCGCTCACCTGCCCCGCAATCTACCTTCCCTTCTACATATCATCAAACTCTGGCTTTTCATTCACTTGTGATTTCATCTTCAAAGTAGTGCAATTCGGCCCAAAAGCCGCAGACCTGGCAACCCTGACTGACTGTCTGAAGTCTTTGAATGTGCACCGCGAGTCAAGTAGCGGCAAAGATGTTCTATTGCTAAGATGCAGATACAGCTCCTCTCGTTTCTATCTGGTCCCAGTGTGCTTTACGTACACAGAACTGTAGGGTCAACATACAACCGTCTCCCATTGAGTTAATATCTTGCCTATATTTTACTATCTCTGGTGCAAATCGACTCGTGGGAGGAACTAACATGAGGAAAGGGGGAGGGCTGTTTGCTGAATTATTTTCTGTGCTATGATTGCAATACTTTTGACTTGTATAATCAAAAATCCATTCTAAGTAAATATTACGAATGTCAAGTCTATAACAAAAGTACATTTTTATACCCGAAAGAGACCAAAACTAAACCCTCCCTCAGTTTGAAAGGGCACAATTTCACCGTTCCTCCCAACAACATGCCAGGGGCCCACAGGTTCATATTTGTCACTGGTGGGATACTAGCCACAATGTGAGGTGTTAGACATTTAATGGGAGAGACTTAAAGGAAAAAGCAGCAGATTCTATAAAGAGAGAGAGAGAGAGAGAATGTGAGGCTGAGATAGGTGGGTCCATTTTGCCTATTTTATTTCCACACTGTTACAATACATTAAACCCCCTGTTGTGCTAAACCTGGACAGAGACCAACGCGTAGGAAGAAAAGGGATGCATCCTAGGAAATGGAACAATCTCAGTGACGCGATCGTACTGCCTGATACTCCAGGTTCTTAATGTGAATGAGTTCACCTTCCCATCCCCTTCACTCCCCCCCGTATTTAGCTGAAAATGGTTCGGTCCGCGTGCCTGAAGGAGGGCTGGTGTCTGAGACACACAGGCTCACACCAGCAGCTGCTCCCATTTTCCCACACGCATCATTCTGAGACCCACACTCGCATAGTCAGATGTAAAATGGCGGATGAGGTGCACTGATTACTTGCTCAGTAGCTTCCACATTATCATCTAGTCCGTTTTTTTACTGCTGATACCAGGCTGGCTGGCAGCGGATGGGCTCCTCCTCTATAGATGTTGTCCTCCAGTTCTTCCCACTAGGCAGTTTTTTTTTCTCGCCGCTGTTTGAGTGTTTTTTTCTTCCCACTGTGGGGTTAACTCACCTGCTCTTTTTTGAGGGGTTCAGACTCCTGGTCTTTCTCCATTCTCCTGTTTTCCTGTAACATGTCTTTGTGAGAGTTGAAAAAGCTCTATGCAGATAAAATTTTTTGCTTCTCTCAGGTACAGTGCAGATTTTCCACCTGGACCAGAGGTCCCTGCGCCCCGTCGCCTCCATCGATCAAGCCACTGGGGGGCGCCCCACGTACTGCCTGGAGTTTAACCCGCAGCAGCCCGGCCTCCTGGCTGCCGGGAACGCCGACGGCACCGTCAACATCTGGCGCCTGAGCGCGGAGCTCACCGAGCAGGGACCCCGAGAGACTGCGCAGCTGGAGCAGCTGGCCAATGAGCTGGCAGAGTGACCGGGCGGATCTGCGCAGCTGGCCAATGAGCTGGCAGAGTGACCGGGCGGATCTGCGCAGCTGGCCAATGAGCTGGCAGAGTGACTGGGCAGATCTGCGCAGCTGGCCAATGAGCTGGCAGAGTGACCGGGCAGATCTGCGCAGCTGGCCAATGAGCTGGCAGAGTGACTGGGCGGGTCTGTTGGCTGACCAATGAGCTGGCAGATCTGCTCACTAAATTGAGTGACTCAGGTAGCTGCCTCCTCCCTCTCAATCTTAAGCTAAACCCAAGAGGAGTTCATACACCTGAAAACATGGAGAGGTTACCGTGGTTTCAGGGTGTAACCGTGGTTTCAGTATACACAGCTACATAAATGGTCTGTACATCATATTTCAGCTGCTACTGAGTGAATATGATGCCTAAAGACACTAAAAAACAGATCGCACCCAGAAACCCGCTAAGATAAATTTAAAAGCAGGGAAATATCCGATGCTCAGACAATGTTTCCAACTGCGTGTTAAAATAACAGAAAATTATTTTTATTTAAACCACCATTATTTATATGCTTAAACATGACTTTTTTTGCACTGAAATAAATGGAACGAGAACAGAGTTCAGTTGTTTCCAAGAATTAAGTTCACCCAGGACTCAGTCAGCTTGAGTTGGAAGCGTTTTAATTACACACACACACACACACACACACACAGAAGGTCGTCCCCACTGGCGTGGTCGTTTTGAGCTGGCTGTAAAATCGAGCGAAAGCGTTTTTCTTACGGCTACAGCGAGCGCGGCAGCGAAAGCGGACGAGCTGACAGGGTTTACCACAGGATAAGTGCGCGCACACAGAGCGGGGGCTATCGAGCTGCCGGAGCGGGGGGTCGCCATGCTAAACTAGCTGCAGGGGGCGCCAGAGGGGCGGGGCCGGGGCGTCCCGACTGGCCGCTGGGCTGGCTGGGGGCCGGTGGGCGGGGTCAGTTGACGAACAGCGAGCGGGTGAACTCGACGAAGTCGAAGGAGGAGGGCATCTCGCGACCCTTGCTGTCCAGGTAGGGCTTCATGTGTGAGATGCAGTAATCGGCCTGCTCCTTAGTCAGGTTCTGCAGGTAGAAAGCAGGAGGTTAAAATAATAACACTTTATTTACCATGTATGTTTTTCAACGGTGTTGGACTGTCTCTTGAGCGTACCTGGGACAGTTTCTCCTTGGTGACATAGGGCTTGTGTGAGTGTATACTGGGGACAGGTGCACAGGTGTGTGTACCTGGTAGAGCTCCTCCTTGGTGACATAGGGCTTGTGTGAGTGTATACTGGGGACAGGTGTACAGGTGTGTGTACCTGGTAGAGCTCCTCCTTGGTGACATAGGGCTTGTGTGAGTGTATACTGGGGACAGGTGCACAGGTGTGTGTACCTGGTAGAGCTCCTCCTTGGTGACATAGGGCTTGTGTGAGTGTATACTAGGGACAGGTGTACTGGTGTGTGTACCTGATACAGCTCCTCCTTGGTGACATAGGGCTTGTGTGAGTGTATACTGGGGACAGGTGTACAGGTGTGTGTACCTGATACAGCTCCTCCTTGGTGACATAGGGCTTGTGTGAGTGTATACTGGGGACAGGTGCACAGGTGTGTGTACCTGGTACAGCTCCTCCTTGGTGACATAGGGCTTGTGTGAGTGTATACTGGGGACAGGTGCACAGGTGTGTGTACCTGGTACAGCTCCTCCTTGGTGACATAGGGCTTGTGTGAGTGTATACTGGGGACAGGTGCACAGGTGTGTGTACCTGGTAGAGCTCCTCCTTGGTGACATAGGGCTTGTGTGAGTGTATACTAGGGACAGGTGTACAGGTGTGTGTACCTGTAGAAGCTCCTCCTTGGTGACATAGGGCTTGTGTGAGTGTATACTGGGGACAGGTGACAGGTGTGTGTACCTGATACAGCTCCTCCTTGGTGACATAGGGCTTGTGTGAGTGTATACTGGGGACAGGTGCACAGGTGTGTGTACCTGGTAGAGCTCCTCCTTGGTGACATAGGGCTTGTGTGAGTGTATACTGGGGACAGGTGTACAGGTGTGTGTACCTGGTACAGCTCCTCCTTGGTGACATAGGGCTTGTGTGAGTGTATACTGGGGACAGGTGTACAGGTGTGTGTACCTGGTAGAGCTCCTCCTTGGTGACATAGGGCTTGTGTGAGTGTATACTAGGGACAGGTGCACAGGTGTGTGTACCTGGTACAGCTCCTCCTTGGTGACATAGGGCTTGTATGAGTGTATACTAGGGACAGGTGTGTGTACCTGGTAGAGCTCCTCCTTGGTGACATAGGGCCTGTGTGAGTGTATACTGGGGACAGGTGTACAGGTGTGTACCTGGTAGAGCTCCTCCTTGGTGACATAGGGCTTGTTCTCGGCGCTCAGGGCTCGGAAGGCGCTCTCGATCTCTTCGCTGGACTTGACGTTCTCGGTCTCCCGGCTGATCATGAAGGCCATGTACTCCTGCAGGGACACCTGGCCATCCCTGGAGCAGGAGAGAGAGACGGATCGTGCATTACATCAGTGCTTCACGACCTTGGTCTTTAATCTGATCAAGGAGAAGGTAGAGCTAACTCGGAGTTCATGGATGCCAGAAACAGATGGCAGGACTTTTACTTTTTGACCACCTTCTACGTCTGGTGACAGAACATCTTAATGTGACACCTTTAATCTTTTTTAAGCTGTAAAAGTGAGTGGGACTGGAGGCTAGCGGGAGAGCATTGTAAACAGCTGAAACTGCAGCTGAACCATCCGAACATTTAGAAACCGGCGAACTCCCTCTGATGAGCCCTCACCTGTTGGGGTCCACGGTGTCCAGGATGGACTCGAACTCCATGTCAGACTCGCCCTCTTCCACCATGGGCAGGTCGTACCCCAGGGAGCGCAGGCAGGACTTGAACTCCTCGTGGTTGAGACGGCCAGACTTCTCCTTGTCAAAGTGCCTGTGGAGAAAACAAAAACACACTCATGTTTCCGGAAGATTCTGGCAGTCCGTAATAATGAATTAGCGTTCGTGCATCCACATTCAACTGAAAGCCTAAAAATCAGTTGCCATTAAAGTCCCTCTTGGATACTGAGAACAGTCAACGCCCCAGTGAAAAGGGAACCTCTGGAGCCAGAGAGGCTGAACTCCCATAGTGCACCACTCCATTGTGTTTGGAAGGAAAAGCCTCAGCCTTTTAAAATGTGGGCAACACAGAAATATGAGAAATTTTGAAACTCTCTTCAATTCTCTGCAATTTGGGTTCATGATGTTTTCCAGTCAAGGCTCCCTTTGAGGGTGCTTGAGATGGCAAAATTTTGGAACCCGTCATGCTGTATAATGTGAGAGATGTAAGATATGCAGGTCGTTCTGGATTATGACATCATTATAAAGTGCAAGAGGTGCTTCTCACCTGTACGGAGTCACTGAATACAGATGAAGTCACATGCACACCATTACACGCCTACGCTCAACCCAAAGGCTTGGGGACTCAAACGGGCGTGGCAGAGAGACACAGAGACACTCACTTGAACATCATGCTGAACTCTTTGAGGGCCTCCTCTGTGACACCAGTGGTGTTCCTGTAGAAGAGGGTTTATACACAAAATCAAACCAGACCAGATTACAGTAAAAACCACAGCAACAGTTGTGTGGTTATAGAGTGTGCCTGTGGCAGTTCACACACAAAAATACCCACACACACACACACACACACACACACACGGCCTCTCTAACCTGGCCTGGATCTGCTGCTCCAGGTTGTGCTGCATTCTCATGCCCAGCTGGTCCAGCTGGTCCCACTGCTGCGCCAGCCCCACGGTGCTGTGCTCTGTGTACTTATTATCCAGGATCAGGGCCTCCTCCATGGCCGCGCCCAGGTCCTCGATCTTCTTCAGCTGGCTGCGCATGGCCCGGATCTCCTGGTGCTTGCGCTGCACGTACACGCAAACGCGCGCGTGCACATACAGATACACACATGCGCGCATACATGCATTCACACACACAAACACACGCACACACACACAGAAACATACGCACACACACAGAAACATACGTACAGAAACAAACACATACACACACGCACACATTCACACACAGAAACACACACGCACACACAGATACATACGTACAGCAACAAACACATACACACACGCACACATTCACACACACAAACACACGCACACACACAGATACATACGTACAGCAACAAACACATACACACACGCACACAGAAGCACACACATGCACACACAGTGGATGGAAAAATGCTTGACACACTTCAGATGACATCATCATCCTGTGCCCAGCATATTACTGTCACTGTTGTTAACATTAAGAATGATAATCATTGTTATGATAAGAATTATACATAATTAGCTATTAATTTTAATGCAGGTAAAGGAAAACTGAAATTTGGTTTTTGGATCATTCTGTGCTTTCTGATGTTCAGTACGGCACCAAGAATATGGTTGCCAAGGAAACAAACAGGCAAGTAAATCACCAGTCCCATCGTCACGGCATCTCTCCATTTCATTCCCCTGTTCCTTTCCTTTCTAATCCACACTGCTGATCCCTCTATCATTCCCTCCATCTCACAGTTTCTCTCACCTTTGTGGCTTCCAGCTGTGACTCCAGCGTTCCGGACTCCTCCACCATGCAGGATCTACACACACACACACACACACACACACACACACAAATGTGAGGAGGATTAGTGTGAGGCTCCTACACTGCCAACTCAGAAACCACACCCATTCCACTCTTACATCTGGTTGGTCAGAGGAGTGGGTCCGGTAAGGTTTTTTTTTGTCCATAGATATAGAGTTACTAGATCAGTCAATATTCATTCCCTATCATGGCCAGTGGACAAGGCACACGTTACAATGGTGGCATAATTCAGCTCAACTAAATCAGCTGAGCTTTTACACTATAACTCCAGCCCATTACACCTGACTGGCCAACCCTCTACGTATTCTATATCTATGGGCATATCTTAGGAACCACTTCCTGAGTGAGCTTTATTCCTAGTAAAGGCACCTGGGGCTGTTCCCAAGGACACATTGGTAAGCCTTCTAAAAACAGCCAAGCCCTTCTTGAGCACTACATAATGCCTTCATAAGCCCTGCATAAACATTCGTGAATATTTACACCATAGCCACAGGGTGTGCTGTGTCTGCATCCATGACAACAGTATCATGGATCACGCCATCCATAAATCAGGATATTATGGTAATGTCACTTCCAATACAACAGCCCCAGGTGCCCTTTAAAGTCTTGAGTGAAGTTGTTAGGTTCTTAGAGGCCAGGTGAGAATTAAGCAGGGGGGGGGGATTCACTGTATGGCTGGGAATCATTACAGGAAATAGGGGAAAAACAAAAGCCCTCAAACCTGCAAACACAAAAAGTCACCACTGTGTTGGAAGCGAGGAGCATGCATCCCAGAGTCCCACACCAGCTGACCCCAGATCAGCCTTAAAGCCTCAACAGACTGCTCTGGCAGCTAAGGCTTAGGGCTGACCCCAGATCAGCCTTAAAGCCTCAACAGACTGCTCTGGCAGCTAAGGCCTAGGGCTGACCCCAGATCAGCCTTAAAGCCTCAACAGACTGCTCTGGCAGCTAAGGCCTAGGGCTGACCCCAGATCAGCCTTAAAGCCTCAACAGACTGCTCTGGCAGCTAAGGCCTAGGGCTGACCCCAGATCAGCCTTAAAGCCCCAACAGACTGCTCTGGCAGCTAAGGCCTAGGGCTGACCCCAGACAGCCTTAAAGCCTTATGAACTCATGTCCAGAAATAATTTCAAACTGGTCTGGAGGATGTAGCAAGTCAGGAGGTTTTAGTCAGTCATCTAGTTAATTTAGTACGAACAAGTATTCCCTTTGCTTATAAAATGCGATACAATCCCCAAATACAACCAATACATACAAACACGCACCTGCGGCACACGCACACACACACACACACACACACACAGTAGGCTTTTACCCATAAACAGCACCTAAAGACTCACTTGCCAGGTTCTGGGGTGTGCGAAAGGTTTTTTTTTGGTCCCCCATGTCAGTGGCAACTCACAGTGCATGCTCACAGGAAGCCAGCCCATCACCATAGTAACCCATACCATGCCAAGTTAAGGTGTCGGCACCCAGAGGAGGAAACTGCATCGTGTGTTCTAACACCTGAACTGTCTGAGTGAATTCACTACAAAAATCAGTTTACAGATGTTTACAAAAAGCCTCTCAGGGCCACAGGGCTGATCTGGGATCAGGTTTCCACAACCCAACCTGATCCAACATGAGCCAACCACATCCCAATCTGATCCGATACGAGCCAATCACAACCCAACCTGATCCAGCATGAGCCAAAGGGTGAAACGATCCTGATCCTACCCTGGGATACTTTATATAAACTGACCCAACTCGGCCTGAAAAATCCTTTTGAGTTCAATCCCTTTAATCCCTTTTATGGATTTGAAACCAGAAATGAAATCCCTCTTAGTCTCATATTGCTCAGCACTAAAGAGGATCTACAAAATATTAAACAGCTGATTTTTAGTGTTTGGCAGCATCTTGTTTTGGTACCATAATCTAGTTCCACAAATATCTAGAAATGGACATTCGGGCTAATAGGCGTGGAGCTAAAGGGGTATAGCAGGGGAAGCTTTCCTGGGCACTAACGGGTCCAGGAGGGCCCTAGAGGTGGTGTGTATGTGTGCGAGCAAATGGTTGGGGGCCTTTTCTCATATTTCTTTCCCTGCACAAATCATTTCTATCTCCTTCCCTGCAGGAAAACAAATTGTTTTGACTGCAAGTCCATGTGTACAAGTATACGGTATGTGTCTCTCGAGTGCTTGTGTGCCTCAGCAAAGCAGTTTCCACCCCTGAAATTTGGTGCACACAACCCCCCCCCCCAAAACACAAAAACACTATCAGGTGGGTAAATAAAGGACCATAATAGAGTGCTTAGTACATTACAAAAAATAGGAAGCCCTGGAGAAGGAAAGCAGTTGGTTCAGAAAAAAACGCCTGGTTTCAGGAAGCCAAAGTGCAGTGAGAGTTAGTAGAGAGGAAACTGAGCGCATACAGGAGCCAAAATGGTGGGACGGAACGGGGGGCGGGTTTTGAATCGAGTGCTGAGGGTTGACAGGAGGGATGCATCCTGGAGAATGTGAGGCTGTGGGTTTGTGGGGGGGGGTTAGCTAGGGAGGGGCGGTAGCCAGGTGTGGGTGTCTAAAGAATATAGAAAATAGGAAATGAAACCTTCCAGCTAGGTCGTCATCGACTTCGTACTGATAGACATGGATAACCCGCCGATAGGCTATGCTATTCAGAGAAGGAAGGATGTAAGGAAGGATGGAGAGGAGGAAGAGGAGGAGGAAGAACAGACAGAGAGAATTTCAATGGAGAAGGAGAGATAAAAAAAGATCAGACACAGTCAGGAATCTTTTTTTTAAAAAAGAACCCCCACCACCACCCCCGTCAAAAGAATGGAAAGAAAATAAAAAAGGAATGTAGAAGGAGGTGGGGGTAGGGGGTGACTATTCACATAAATCTGGGGCTCAATGCAGCATCATTGACTGGATGAGTGATCCACACACTGTACAAGGTGGCCATTCTTCGGTTACCACAGTAACCCTTAAAGTGTCAGACATCCTGTAATTCTAAGGAGCCATCAGATTGGTCGTACAGTCATATAATTACACCTCTTTCCCAGTGACATCATGGCCAGGGGGAGTGGTCACACCGTAAACATTACAACACGTACCCCTCACAGAATAGTAAAGGTCGGTGGTGGGCGGGGGGGGGGGTGGGCAGTCAGGAATAATGATTTAAGACTAACTTTCACCATTAAAGATTACCTGCAGATCCACCATTCATCCCCCCTCCCAATTTGATTCCCCTTCCATATTTGTCAAAAGAGAGTGTTTGCAGGAAATACAACACAACACAACAGCATGAAGCACAAAATGGAGACAGAAAACGGATATTAACCCATCTAGGAGATACGTCCTGGCCAAAGCGAAGGTCCACACATCAGGGTGGAAGGATGCAAGCAGTGAAAAGAGAGAGGGAGAGAGAGACAAAAAACACGGGTTAAAAACACATATCAGTGACTGCAACATGAGCTTCACAGCGGCCATGTGGAGACCAGATCGGGGTCAAACACTTTAACAGTCCAGAATATCAGTCAAATATCAATGATCCTGTAGCTCAGTGACAATAAAAATCAGATTAGATTTCTATTAAAATCAAGTTTCAAGATCTATTTTCACCAATATGCAAAAAAACATCTTTCTGAGAAAATCCCACTGCTGATTTGGGAGAGTGTAGACATCCATGATTCTCCTCCGAAACACCTAGTGTCACCAGCCTGCTTCTTTTAAGGCCCGGACTACAGCAAAGCTTGCACAGAGTGGAGTCAGAGGAAGACCTTTCATATGCAGCTTTATGCAGTGCACAGGCACCTGATCGTGCAACACATTTATTATTTGAACATCTCTTCAACTACATGTTAATATGGAGTGTGGGCCACAGCAGATCTGATTGGTCACTAAGTGGCTGAGGAAAGCACTAATCTCAAGCAGCCAGGGAAAGAAACAGGAAAGGAGAAGCTCCAAGTACGACACAGTAACGTGAGCAGCTTTGGTCAGCAGTGTAGCATTAGAAGTTATGGCAATGGGTAAAGCAACGGTTGCAGGTTCAATTCCCAGGCGCGACACTGCCACTGTACCCCAAACTGCATTAGTAAAATATCCACCTCTATGTAAGCCTTAAACCTGAGGTCAGCCTGAATGAGGGATTCTGATAAACATATAAGCAGTGAAATTAAACTGAGCGTAATAAATTCATCTTAATTAATAACTGCATATAGTGTCATTCAATGAACAGGCTGTCGCAGTGCTTCACAGTCAGCATGGTGACTACAATAATTTAGCAGTTAGTTTAAATAGGATACAACTGATGCAGGGTATAGATTTGGATTATAGGGGACAGTCTAAGAAGGTAACTTTTGACCAAAAAATACTTTCCACTGTGGGGAGGATTAAAAAAAAAAACACCTAAATAGGGATTAACTAACTACAGATGAAAATTATTCTTAGAACAGAAATCTACTTTACACAGCATATAATCGATCACCTTAAATTCACAGTATATGCGTGTATATATGTAGTTCATCACTGGTTTCAAGGAAGCATAGGTGCAATTACAGGATGCTCCTTTTGTCCCCTGCTCTCTGGCGCCCCCTACCTGGTCTCCTGCAGCCACTGGTGGAAGGCGTTGGCATGCTGCGCGAACTCCTGTCGCAGTTTATCGTTCTCCTCCTGGCGGCGCTGTTCCTTCTGCAGCTCCAGCTCTCGCTCCTGAACACACCAAAGAAGAAGCGTATATGTGAGCTCTGGATAGAGCATCGCACGCAAACACACACTACACACACACTATGCACACTCAATCACTACATAAATGCACCTGCACACACACTACACACCATAAGCACACATCACCACATACAAACAGATGTACAAGCACAAGAGAAGAACTTTCTACTTTGAATAAGATACAATTTCACAATTATATATACTTTTTTATTATAAGCTCATAATGAGATTAGAAATGGATGGATATAATTATACCATGTTATTAACCCTTTGATGTTTGTTTTTCTTCAAAATTTCAATTTTTTTTCCAAAGCCAAAGTTCTAGAACTCCATTGTTTTCAGTTACCAGCAGTGGTTGTTACATCAGCATAAGAATGTTCAGCTAAGAACATTCTAATCACATGTTTGTGACCTCACACCTTAAAAGGACAGATATGATCTTCACGTTACAGTACAGACACGGCGACACTGGCCCGTCCCCTGACCCCGCCCGTCACCTTGATGATCTTCTGCAGGTTGCGCCAGGTCTCCTCCAGGGCCTCCATGGTGAACCAGGTGTAGGGGTTGGACATCACCTGGTAGCTGCGGATCTGGCGGTCCAGCTCGGCCAGCTGGGTGAAGTCGGCCTCGGCGGAGCTGAGCGAGGAGCGGAAGGCCTCGTGGGCGTCCCGCAGCGCGCGGATCTCCTCCAGGGAGTTGCAGCGCACCGGGTCCGTCAGGTCCTCCTCCGCGTTCTCGAACCAGCTGTTGAAAGCCGACGCCTTCTTGGCGAAGGTCAGGAAGAGGTCCTCCACCTGGGAAGAGACAGACACAGAGACGGACAGAGGTCGACTGTCAAGACACACCCTCGTCTGGATTTTGTGTGGAGAGACAGGCTGTTACAGAGGTCTGTTCACTGAGAGATATGATTGACTGACTTAGCAAAATACCAAAGCCCCAAGCTAAATGAATCAGAGACCTAATCACATTCTATCTAATCATCTATGGGGCCTTGTCCCATTCTCAGTATGCACTCACTCACTCACTCACTCACTCACTCACTCACTCACTCACTCACTCACGCACCTTCCTGAAGTGCTCCTGCGCCTCCAGCAGCTTCTTCTTGCGGGCGGCGGAGTTGGCGAGCAGCTGGTTCCAGCGCTTGATGAGGGCGGCGTGGCGGGCCTCGATGGCGCGGGACTGCACGTGCTTGGCCGCCAGCAGCTGGTCCTTCAGCGCCGTGATGTTGGAGATGCCCTCCTGCTGGAAGGCCTGGAGCCCCGCGTCGAACGTCTCCTGCGGGGGGGGGGGAGACGCTGTAATCCAGCCTGACCGAAACCCCCCGTCACCCGGGCGACGCTACAGCCGGGCTGCCGTGGAAACGGGTGAGCTGAGCGCGGCTTACCTGTTTAGTGAGGAGGGTCTGAACCGAGGAGAGGTCGCGCCCGAAATCGTCGGTCTTCAGGCTGTTCTCTTTCTCGCCTGACAAAAAACACAGAGTTTACATTACATTTAGTAATAAAAAAATTTTAAGTACGCAATAATAAACTGGTCTCCTCTGGAAAACAGATTATTTCCCTATTCGGAATTGTATTGTTAACATTGTATTCTGTCTCCCTGCCAATTCATACGTATTATAAATACTCATTTGGGTTGTGAATGACTAAATACAACACCGTGGCTATGTACATTCTGTACTGTAATACAGCACCAGAAACTCCTGTTACCAACTACAGCCTCCTGTGGTTTAGAAGCAGAAGGGATGTAGGAGGTGAGACCATCTGGTTGGCATACAGCAGTGGTTGTCAGAATCGTTCCTGGGGAACCACTGCTGGTTTTCATTTCAACCGCAACTGCTATCCCAGAATTTGAACAAGCTGTTAAACCAGATTCTACTAATCAACCACTAGAGTCTTTGCTAAGCACCTCGATTAGTAGAATCAGGTGTGTTGCTGCTTGGTTGAAACAAAAGCCGACACCCACACTGGCCCTTTCTGGATAAGATTGGGGACCCCAGCTCTAAAACATGAAAGCACCTAATCAAGAAAAATGAACGGCTTGTTAAAATTCTCGAGTCTGAGATCCACCGGCACAGAGAGTCTTTGCCGGCTCACCGATCCAGGACTCCACCACGTCGGCCTTCCAGTTGAACTGCAGGAAGGCGGAGTTCTCGTCCAGCTTGGCCTTCCTCTGGGCGGCGGCCCGCTCCAGCTCGGCCACGCGCTCCCGCAGGCCCTTCATACGCGCCGCAATGTTCTCCACGTGGTGGTTATTCTGTGGGAGGAGGGAGCACCGGCCAGGATCAACCAATCAGGATCAGCGCATCACAGGGATCAACCAATCAGATACGGGGCCATACTGGGTTCAACCAATCAGATTCGGAGCGATATGGGAATGAACTAATCAGAGCCATAAGTGTGTGTGTGTTTATGTGTGTCTGTGTGTCTGTGAGTGTGTGTGTGTTTATGTGTGTCTGTGTGTCTGTGAGTGTGTGTGTGTTTATGTGTGTCTTGTACCAGCTTGTCGTGTCTTGGCGAAGTGTGTGGTCGTGCCCGTGGTGAGTGAAGGTCGTCTCAATATGCTGCGTGTTTCTTCAGTCAGAGTCCGTGAGGGCGTTCAGAGAACATTCGAATTCCTTCATCCATGTATCGTCGTCAGAGAGTGCGTATTCCTTTATCACATACGTCTAGTGGAAGTTACGTTCCTCTTAATCACTACCGTCCACAGAGAACGTACCTGTCCCTTAACAGTAAACCGTCCCAAGAACGCTCACATTCCTATCACAACAACGTCCACAGAGAACATCACATTCCCTTCATCACATACACGTCCACAGAGAACGTCACATTCCCTTTATCACATACACGTCCACAGAGAACGTCACATTCCCTTAATCACATACACGTCCACAGAGAACGTCACATTCCCTTTATCACATACACGTCCACAGAGAACGTCACATTCCCTTTATCACATACACGTCCACAGAGAACGTCACATTCCCTTTATCACATACACGTCCACAGAGAACGTCACATTCCCTTAATCACATACACGTCCACAGAGAACGTCACATTCCCTTTATCACATACACGTCCACAGGCCAGAATCAGAGCAGGGTGTTCAGGACAGCAGGGTGCACAGAGTGACAGCAGTGTGTGCAGACATCAGCTCTGTGTGTGTGAGGTGTAGCTGTTCACCTGCACAGCGGCCAGCGTGTCGCCGTAGTCCTCACTCCCCACCACGTTCAGCTTCTCGTTGATCCAGGCCTCCTCCTCCTCCACGTTCGCCACAAACTGCTGATACTCCAATGACTGCTCCAGCCTCTTCCCCCTACAAAACACACACACACACGCACACGCACACACACCAGCCACATTTGTTACTATTACAATTACAAGATCATGAATATTCATAAACACATGACTTTATAGGGACAGGCATCAGACAGACAGGAAGTCTTATCAAGCAGGCCAGAGGTCAGGTGTCAGGCAGACAGAAAGTTGGGAGTTGGGCAGGCAAAGTGGAATGTCGTGCAGACAGGAAGTCATGTGACAGGAAGCTGGGTGTTGGGCTGACAGGAAGTTGTGTCGGGCAGTGAGTGTCTCACCGTGCAGCAGCCAGGTCCTTCAGCTCCTTCCAGTGCTCCATGAACTGGGCCAGGCGCTGCTGGATCTCCTCCTTCCCAATGGTGTTGTCATCCGACAGCTTCTTCCCAGTGTCCAGCACCGACTGAGGACACACACGCATGCATGCACACACACACACACACACACACACAGTGAAGACAGAAACCAAACACCAGAAGAGCCTCTGCGTGCTGCTGTAGTGTGGTATGTCCAGTGTGCAGCAGTGTAAATGGGTGATTTATACACATCTTGATTATACATTTTTGTTTCCTGCCTCAGGAAGCAATGTCTGAAAGAGGGTATTTAAAGCCATTCAGTCCTGATAACAGAGTTCAGTTGACTGCGAACCCTTTGAGGCAGTTGTGTGTGAAAGATTTGCTAGATCATTTCACTATCTCTGTCACTGCTTGTTTACTTCTAATAAACTTAGTCAACTCTTCATCGAGATTGGAACTACCATATGGTCAGGACAGGTAGCGATAGCTTTAGAGCAGGTGAGAGGCGAGGTTTTGAGGTGTACTCTGACTGGGACAGGTGAGGCGGGCGGTCTTCGGGGCGTACCTGTATGGCCGGCTCGTGGGTCCCCAGATCGGCCTCCAGTCTCTTGTGCTTCTTGCGCAGGTTCTGAACGCCGGTCAGATCGCGGCCGTAGTCCTCAGAGCTCACCAGCAGCTTCTTCTCCCTGAGCAAAGACAAAAAAACTCAGTGACTCAACGTTTTTACGTCTGTTTGGTTAATGGGGTGTCAAACGGGCCAGAGCCTTTTCACAAACAACCTTAAACAAGAACTTACAAAACACCGGCTTCTGCACAGTGCACGAAATACCACAGAATTCCATCCTAACAGTAGCCAATAAGCACACTGATCCAGGGGCAATGAAGCAGGACCGACTGTGATGCTCCCACACATTGGTGCCAAACAGGAAATAAACTAGCCATATTAACCAATGGAGTCGCTCGCTTCCTGTTTGGCGCTAACGCGTGGATGTGCCACAGTCTGCCCTAACTGTCATATTAAGCCTGCGTTTAACAAGGAAAGCCCCCAGGGCCCCAGGGGGCGCTGGCCCACTGACTTGATCCACGACTCCTCGTCGTCAAGGTCCCTGAAGAACTGGTGCAGGCGGTGGGACTCGTCCAGCTTGCCGCGGCGGCCGGCCGCCATGCCCTGGATCTTGGCGAAGCGGGCGTTGACGGCGGCGCGTTTCTCCTTCACCAGGCTGGTGTCGAAAGAGGCGCTCGTCATCAGGCTGTCGGCCTGGCCGTTCAGGTCCCTCAGGCGCTCCTGCGGAGGGGGGGAGGAGGCCGTCAATCAGTTACCACCCCCTCAGCGACACCGACCGCAGCTCAGTGCAATATAACCAGGTCTCCAAGTGATCAATGCTCACGTTCAGCAAAGCTGATCTCAGATCAGTGTGAAAAGCAATCATGTTGATGTGACGATGTCTGTGAGTGGTTGATTAAACAGATCTCGATCAGTGGAATAACATGTTGTGAGTGGTTGACTTGATGTGACTGTGAGTGGTTGACACTTAGAAACACTGATCTCAGATCATCAGCCACTGACCAGTAGCCAGAACAGGGACCTGTACATACAGCCATCCACAGCACTGACTTCTGAACAATGTAGTGAGATGTAGTGAGTTGTAGTAAAGGGAGCACTGTGGTTGCCAAAGTGTGAGACTGAAATCCCACATCTGCTGCAGGACTGCAATTCAAAATTAATCCTCATTGGTTGAATCTACAATTTTAAGGGTGCACTGACTGATAGTGAGAGCCAGAGGAGATGTGGGAGGGGCAGGATACCTCATGGGCAGAGATGTCAGCTTCCAGTAGCTGGTGCTTCTTCAGCAGATTGTTGACGGAGGCCAAATCCTTCCCATAATCCTCAGATGCAAGCAAAGCCTCCACCTGATATAAGGTGTGGAAGAGAATGATTGAATGAGAGCAAAAGACAAAGACGATGGGATAGAGAGACAAACAAGAAATAGGAGATGGAGAGAGTTGGAAAGTTATTGAAAAGAGAGAGATGGAGACAGAATGAAGTAGAGATAGAGAATCAGCATCTCAGTGAGTGATAGATGAAATGTGTGTTAAGAGTTATCAAGGAAATGGACAACTCAATAAAGGCATTGTCTCACTGTCTTACTGCATACAATTTCATTAAGTTATTAAGTTCCCCCTTGGGGAGCAACAAAGTATATTGATTATTTAACCAAATCAAAAATGAAATAATATACACACATTAATAACTAACTGTGAAAAGTAAGTAACTGAAAACATATTCTGCGATGATCACATCACTTAACCAATACCATCCTATGTCTAACACAGAGTTCGGCAATTGAATTATAACCAGTATGTCTGTAGGATCAGTTGTCTCCTCTTGACCAGTATCAAGCTGCATGTGTGAGCACAGCTGTGGTGATTTTATGTTCAAATAATTCATTAGGAACAAACATAAGTAACGCTGTTTTTTTGCAATTTCTCTTTTGGCGTCACCTCAGACAGCCAGAAGTCGAAGTCCTTGATGCCGGTGTTGAAGTTCTGCTGTCTGTTGGCCTCTTTCAGCTTCTGGCTCTTCTCGGCCGACTTGTGAACGAGGAACTGCCACTGCTCGTCCAGAGCACTGAGACGCACCTGAGAGAGAGAGAGAGAGACGCACAGTGCAGCCGTTTCAGTGCTCAGGCACACATTTAAACACATGCACAACTGCATCTCTGCGGTCATAGTCTGCGCATGGTCAAACCAGACCGTGGACAGGCTAGGAGGCCATGTTTGGCAGACAAATACAATTGTATCTGTCTGCCAAACATGTACAATTGCCACAAATACATTTGATTGCAGACAGGGTGAGTCACAAACCACGCTTATAGTGACTGCAATGCTACCTTCCAGTATTAGTGTATAGCATAGCACCTGGCATACAATACAACTCAACTGTCATGCCCACAGATACACCTAGTATCAGGCTGTAATACATTAACACACACACACACACGAGGGCCGTTACCTTGACAGCGTCCTCACTCCCGGCACAGGCGCCCCTCTGGATGAGAGTGTTGCCGGTGTCGATGACGCCGCGGATGCGGTCAGCGTTGGCATGGAGCTCCGCCTCGAAGGCCTGGTGCTTCTGGTGTTTACTCTGTACAGCCGCGGCAAAGCAGGGAGAGGTCAGAGACACACAACAGAGCCAGCTCATAGGGCAGCTATAATGCTTTATACACAGAGCCAGCTCATAGGGCAGCTATAATGCTTTATACACAGAGCCAGCTCATAGGGCAGCTATAATGCTTTATACACAGAGCCAGCTCATAGGGCAGCTATAATGCTTTATACACAGAGTCAGCTCATAGGGCAGCTATAATGCTTTATACACAGAGTCAGCTCATAGGGCAGCTATAATGCTTATAATAGAGCCAGCTCATAGGCAGCTATAATGCTTTACACAGATCACTCATGGGACTATAATGTTTATACCGGTCGCTATTAGGGCAGCTATATGCTTTATATCAAAGTCACATATGGCAGCTATAATGCTTTATACACAGAGTCAGCTCATAGGGCAGCTATAATGCTTTATACACAGAGCCAGCCAAAATAAAGACCATTACACTCAAGCAGTCAACAGTCAAATAAATAAAGAAAAAAAAAAACCCAACACTCAGCAACGTAACAGACATTTTCTCATGCATCACTACACTCCCACACAAAGCTTGATGCACATCTACATGTCTGTGCATAAACACACGAGCATTAAATAAGGAGGGGAAGCGAGCACACGCGTGTGTATGTGCACACCAACACAGGACGGACAGACAGGCAGGCATGTCCACTGACACAGCGAAGACACGCACACGCACACGCACGTTAGCTCGGACGCTGCTCCTCAACTTACCAGCAGTTTGGACAACTGGGAACAGACAGCAGAGACAGGGGGGTCAGAGTATGGTGGAGGGAAAACTTCTGCTTTTCCACAATCTCACAAGTCATTTAAAATCCAAATGATTTAAGACGGGGAAAAATATATATAAAACCAAACCATATTGTTTTTTTTTACAGCTAAAACCAAAATAACATAGCCAAAACATTATTCAGCTAAAGTTATTACAGTTAAGACCAAGTCCATTCAGTTTTACAAATCATTCATTTAATTTCAGTTGCTCTGCTCTGAGTCATTGTGGCATTGAGTCCCAACCCAACCCGGTTAGATAACCAAAAAAGTGACAAATAACCAGAATTATCCTGAGAGCACAATGCTTGAATTTGTTCTAAGAAGGGGACACATTATAGTCGGTTGGTGCTGACAGCCCTGGGTGAGCATGGCCAGGCGGGGCTGTGGGCGTGGCCACACAGGGCAGTGGGCGTGGCCAGGGGATGGGCTGGCCAGAGGGCCGTGGCGTGGCAGAGGGCTGTGGGCTTGGCCAGGCGGGGATGTGGGCGTGGCCAGGCGGGGCCGTGGGCGTGGCCGGTACCTGGATGTTGGTGGGGTCCTTGTAGGACTCGTCGCTGGCGGTCTGCAGCTTCTCGCTGATCCAGGCCTCGATCTCGTCCACGTCGCGGCTGAACTGCTGCAGGGTCTGCGACTCGCCCAGCTTGGAGCGCTTCTCGATCATCTGGGCCTTCAGCCGCCGCCACCTGCCCCGCCCCCCGAAACAAACACTCTTTAGGGCAGGGGGAGGGGCAACTCTAGCGCTGGAGGGCTGGTCTGTATGCAATTACCCTGAGCTAAATGAGCTAATTGGTTGTATGCACCAACACTGATTCATGCAAAGATTACATCACAGTAAAATGTTTCATATAGGGACATAAGAACAGTCTCAGGCTGTAATTCAGGCATCGGGAAATGTAGCTAAAACGTCAGTTGGTGTAATCTTAGGACTAATTACATAATCAAGCCAATAAGTTGCCATGGCTGCTCACCTGTCCAGGACTTGGTTGCGGCGGTTGGAGATGTCGGGTTTGGCGTAGTGGTTGGCGCTGATCAGCTGATCAGCAAACGACTGCAGCGCGGCGATCTTCTCCTCCTGAAGCACCAGATGGCAGGGAGGAGAGACGGATTAATCAGTCAGCAAACACGCACATGCATGTGCACGTGCACGTCACACACACTGGGAGAGGTCAAGTTGCAGGGGTCAGGATCTGGGGGAGAGGTCAGATGTGCTTTTCCTGTATGTTGATGGCCTATGCTGTGGCAGGGGTCAGGTGTAGAGTGGTCAGTGGGAGAAGTCAATGGGAAGGATCAGACGTGGGAGGGGTCAGGTGTAGGAGGACGTCAGTGGGAGGAGGGGACAGTTGAAGTGGTCAGAGGGAGGAGTGGTCAGCGGGTCAGCACCTGCACATTGATGGCCTTGTCGAAGTCCTCGTGCTTCTTGATGAGCGCCTCCACGCTGTCCAGCGAGTCGCCCTTATCGTCGCTGGCCAGGAAGGCCTCGCGCGCGGCCATCCAGATCTCCGCCTGCTCGCAGTCCCTGTTAAACAGCTGCAGCAGGGGAAGAGGGGAGGGGTTAACAGGTCAAACGCTTCTTACTGTGAGCGTGGGTTTACTTTTGATGTGTATGTGTGCACTGTGTGGTGTATGTGTGTGTAGTGTTATGTAGAGTGTGTGTCTCAATATTGTGAATGCCTGTGTGTGTATGCATGTGTTAGTGTGTTGTGTGACTGATGTGTATGCATGTGTGTTTGTGCGTGTCTGTGTCTGTGCATGTGTGTGTAGGGTCACGTGTGTGGTGTAGTGTGTGTAGCGTGTGTGCGCAGCCTTGCACCAGGCCACCTGCTGCAGCACTGCTCCAGCATGACCCGGCGTTGTGCCCAGGCCTCTCCAGCCGCCGTCTGTCCAGGCCCGCGCTGCTGCTGATTCGGCTGGCGTAGTGGCCCCGCCCCAGCAGCTGCTGTCCGTACTGCTCGAAGGCCTGGAACGTCCCGGCACGCGCGTCGATCTCCGTACGGTGCTCCTGGGAGAACAGGAACAGGAAGAGCTCAGGGTGCATTGTGGGTGCAGTAAATCTCAGGGCTGAGAAGTTTTGACCTTGACCATATGAAATTAAATTAATTTAATGTGGTAAAATAACTAACTCATCATGGGTCAGACCTACAAATGTGATTATAGGTCTGTACTGTGGGTGGGGCTTGGTCTTGGGGGCGGGGCTGTGTTTTGGGGGCGGGGTTGTGTTTTGGGGGTGGGGCTGAGTGTTGGGGGCGGGGCCTGAGGGGGCTGTACCTGGTGTCTCTCCAGTAGAGCCTCAGCTCCAGTCACATCCTTGGCCAGCTCCTCTGAGGACACCAGGCCTCTGATGCCATTAATCCAGGACATCAGATCCCTGTGGGGGGGGCGGGGGCACACACACACACACACGTAACTCCCAGAGATTCACCAGCCATGTTGTGAAAAAGCATTTGCCCCCTTCCTGATTTCCTCTATAATTGCATATCTGTCACAAATGTAATATTAGACAAAGAGAACCTGAGTACACACAGAACATTTAAAATTTGACACATAACATCAGGCTAACCTCTCTTTCTCTCTCCCTACCTGAAGTCGCTGAGGAAGCGCTGCAGGTCGTGCGAGTTCCCCAGCCTCTCCTTGCGCTGGTCGGCGCGCCCCACCAGGCTGGTCCAGGCCGTGTTCAGCTCGCTGCGCTTCTCTGTGATGTCATCAGCGGCCTCCGGGTGGGACTGCATGAGACGCTCCGCCATCTCGCCCAGGGACTTCACCTGAAGAAGGGGGGGCGGGGTAAGAACAGGGGTGGTGACCACACCCAAACACTCCTGCTTTTCTTTCTTAACCTGCCTGTTGCCGGGCGCCAGCCAGGTGTGCAGGTGCTCACCTTGTCTCCCAGGGCTGCCAGGTCCCTCTCGAAGCCCTCGTGCTTACGCTGCAGCGCCTGAACGCTCGCTAGGTCATGGCCGTAGTTGTCCGTGTTCAAGGCCTGGTTCTTCTCCTCGATCCACTCTTTAGTTTCATCTGCGTCCCTATGGAGAAGAGAGGAGCACAGAACATCGGAATGCATTTACGTGTGTGAGTGTGTGTGTGTGTGTGTGTGTGTGTGTGTATATCTGTGTACAGGCATAAAGGTGAGTACAGGTGTGAGTACCTGTGTACAGGCACACAGGTGTGTACAAGTGAGTGCACCTGTGTACAGGCAAACAGGTGTATATACAGGTGTGAGCCCCTGTGTTCAGGTGTGTGTATAGGTGTGAGTACCTGTGTACAGGCATGCAGGTGTGTGTAAGGTGGGGTACTGTACAGGCTGGTGTGACAGGTGCATCCTGTGTACAGGATACAGGTGTGTACAGGTGTGAGTACCTGTGTACAGGCATACAGGTGTGTGTACAGGTGTGAGTACCTGTGTACAGGCATACAGGTGTGTACAGGTGTGAGTACCTGTGTACAGGCATACAGGTGTGTACAGGTGTGAGTACCTGTGTACAGGCATACAGGTGTGTGTACAGGTGTGAGTACCTGTGTACAGGCAAACGGGTGTGTGTACAGGTGTGAGTACCTGTGTGCAGGCATACAGGTGTGTACAGGTGTGAGTACCTGTGTACAGGCATACAGGTGTGTACAGGTGTGAGTACCTGTGTACAGGCATACAGGTGTGTACAGGTGTGAGTACCTGTGTACAGGCGTACAGGTGTGTGTACAGGTGTGCATACCTGTGGAATCGCTGCACCTCATGTGCGCTCCCCAGCAGGTTGCTCCTCTCCTCAGCCAGCTGCTGCAGAGACCTCCAGCGGTTATTCAGCTCCTGCCAAACAGCACAGCAACATTCCCACCAATCAGAGGACAGTTCTCAGGCTTTAGCCAATAACAGGGATGCCGTTTGTGGAACGCAATCTTACTGAGTAGGATACAGAACGTTGTATTTATGTTGTTATTCACACAT
This sequence comes from Anguilla rostrata, assembly GCF_018555375.3. Lineage (NCBI taxonomy): Eukaryota > Metazoa > Chordata > Actinopteri > Anguilliformes > Anguillidae > Anguilla > Anguilla rostrata. The sequence continues at coordinate 28,853,719 of NC_057946.1, read as the reverse complement.
GCAAGTTAGGCCAGTCAGACAGACTATGGGGAGAGAGGTGGGGTTTCTGCTGGTTAAATAAGGATGCGCTTTGTGATGACATCATATGGCAGGACACGGACAAGAAGCTATGGAAGTAAGATGTGCAAATATAAAATTTCATGAATTAATGATAATAAAATATACAGAAAATAAATAAATGATGGTGATACACACATTTTTCTACACATTCTCTGCAGAGACAAAAAATCTTGTCCTGCGGCAACCTGGCTCAGAATTGCCAATCAATAATTAATCAATAATCAATCTGTTATCCGTTTCTGATGTTAAGAAGATCTTTATACTTTTACTTCTTCACAAAAGTTTGCAAGCTTGTCTCAGCCAAAAATAGGTTATCATTTGTAAACAATTTTGAGAAAAAAGTTGACCACACAGTGATGTGATCAGTTGTGGACATAGATGAGCACAATGACAGGAGAACGACTTGGACAGAAATGAGTGGTAGCAGAAATTGAATTAGAATTGTATAACTTCAATTTGTATTGCAATAATTAGAATTTGTAACGTTTAAAATGAATTATTGTATTTAAAAAATTGAATTTTCATTCATTTGTATTACACTATTCAAAATTGAAGGTAATCGTTTGAAATTGAATTCAGTCCTAATTTCACTCAATTTTCACTATTAAGTTGAAGTTAAAAATTTGAGTCCAATACACTTTTTAAATTCAGTTCTTACAATTCAACCTCAGTTTTCTTTAACGCACTTCCGGGTACTTAGAAAAAGCAAACAAGCAAAGATTTAGCCAAATTTAGTCGCCAATATTTTTCCTATCAACTTTTGCTATTTTGCTATAAGCTCGATACCAAACATTTTTAAACATGGATGACCAAAGAACAAACTCACAGGCAGGCTACCCAAAGCTCTGTGAAGCTAGCCACAGTAAGACTTCCGGTTTTAGGCAGCCTGTTTGTTCTTGCAAACATTATGAATTTGCCATGCAGGTAAGAGGCAGGAACCCAGGGTGCACAGTCGCACAGGTACATGTGTGAGAGACACAGCCCCGGTATATGCAGGTACACAGGTACGCATGTGAGAGGAGAGTATGCAGGATACGCAGGTACGCAGGTGAGAGACAGGGACCCGGTGTACGCAGGTACACGGGTGAGGGGGGAAAGTCTTACCTTGATGCTATTAAAGGTGGCCGTTGTTTGCACTACCAAGCGAATCGACTAGAGGGTGGTGAAAAGAGGAGAAGAGGGAGGAGAGTGGAAGAGACAGGCCATGGAAATGAGTCTCTGTGTCGGGTAAAGAGCAGGCCCCATTACAGGCCTGTGAGATCAAACGCAGTCCGCTACAGTACAGTCCCTAAGTAATTGGACAGCGGTTCCTAGTCTATCTCCAGGTGTTTGCAGGCAAGAGCCGGGCGAGGTCCTTACCTTCCACGGCGATGCGGTTTTGGAGTCCGCTTCATCCTGCGGAGAGAACCGGGGGAGGGATGGAGGGGCGGGATTAGAACTGGGAGACGGGGGACAAAGGAAGCAAAGACTGATCCTGGAACAGTGTGGCATGCGGTTCAATCAGGCAGGAGAAAGGCAAAGTGTCTCACTTTCACTGATCCAGGAGCCGAGCCCAGGGCCTCCTGGTGCTAAGAGGGGTGGGAGGAGGATCAAAAGTGTTTTGATACAGATAACTTTATTGATCCCGAGGAAGGACTTGGGCATTACAATATCATGCCATTCTCACAATAAAACAGTTAATGTTCTATGTAAGTAACTATACATAAGTATATACGCAATGTATGTGGGAGTGGGACTGTATGTGGGAGAGGGAAATATATGTACCTGTATGATATTAAAATAAAATAAAGTAAATAAAATGAATTAAATAACGGTACAGTATAAGGTACCTCAGTAAAGCTCAATTTTGATGCTGTGAGCTCTATGACAGTGCTACTGTTAAAGTAAACATATCAGATACAATGAAACTGATTTTACACATTTTACATTTTCTCATAACTTGCTGTGTGCTCAATACTTCTTTTCTGACCCTTCTGAGAACATTACATACATTAAGCCCTAACAGTACGTGCTCTCCTCTGAAGCACAGAGTCGTTCTCTGGGGAATCGCCCCCCCCCGAGCAGCCCCAGCCCTTCACCTGTGCCTGCGTGGGGGCCTCCTCTGCCATTAACCCCACAGAGTCCAGCTCCGACGCCACCTTGTTGATGTCCTTCAAACGCGACTCGTTAGCCTTGAGGTCCTGAGCGTGATACAACAGCACATGGAAAAACACATGAGCATGAGAATACAGCCAATCACAACCAAGAATACACATAAAACAGCCAATCACAGCCAGGCACACAACACCTTCCTCTCAGTACACACACAACACAGAAATGTCGAAGATTCTGCAGCCTCCCGTTAGACCCCCCCCCCCCCCCCCGTACCTTCTGGAAGTCGTCAAACTTCTTCTGCAGCACCTCCACCTGCTCCAGATCGGACCCCATCTCCTCATTAGTCAGCGCGCCCTCCTTCTCATTAATCCACTGCTGCAGCTCGTTAGACTCGCGGAACAGCATGAACTTCTTGCAGCTGTTCTCCAGAACATTCTTGCGCTTCTCTCCCACCTCCAGTATGTTGCCATACCTGTGGGGGGGCGAGGAAGGGGGGGGGGCAGACATGGGAGAGTCAGGCTCTATGAACACTGAGAACCAGTGCATCTGCCACACATGCACATGCACACATGCATCAACAAGTCATTTGAACCAATCAGAGATTTGGCTCATTTCCCAAAAGGTCATGTAAAGGTTACAGACATGCACATGCAGCAAATGGACAGTGATGCTACCAACAGTATCGGCTAACCAGACACTCGGCTCCTGTTACTTTCATCAAGAGCATTCACAGCCACAGTACTGTACTTAGCCACTCCCCTTAATGAATGTGCAGAAAATGGAGTGTTCTGGTTTCAATGGCAGGGAGAAAGAACTTTCCAGTCAAAAAAAAAAAACAGAGCCCAGTGTCTGGTGGGCTTATAGAATCTGTGGCGATGCTAAACCCAGGGTAAAATGTAGCATCGGTCTGAAATGACCCAAAAAAAGGGGTAACCACAGTAGCGCAGGACATAAAATAACAATGGTCACAACCATGGTTCTAACCTGAAACCGCAAACCACATGCGGTCACACAGTCGCATGTGAACTGCAGGCTATGGTGTCTGTGATGGCCAAAGGAAAGCAATGAAGATGCGATTGGGGGAGGGGGTGGGGTTTGGTCTGGCTAGCAAGCGTTCTGCCAATCACGGCACCACCCCCAGGGAGGCTGCAGAGCTGGATGGACAGAGATGATTGGCTGCAGAACTGCATGGAGGGAGATGATTGGCAGTGTCCTATACTCACAGTTCCTCCACCTGTGACATACGCGCAGATACGCTGCACTCCACCTTCACCTGTGACCTGCGCAGACGCAGACGCAGACACAAGACGCAGACGCAGACGCAAGAGTGCAGCAATGACAGCCGACACACACAGGGGACAGAGAGAGAGAGCGAGAGAGAGGGAGAGAAAGGGAGAGCACACGAGGTGGGGGAGGGGGGAAAGTGAAAGCCAGAAAACAAGAGAGGGAGGCATAGAGGGAGAAGGAGAGAGGGAAATATAGAAGGGGAGAGAGAAAGAGAGGGAATGAGAGGGCGAGAATGAAAAAGAGTTTGAGATAGAAAGATGAAGAGAGAACAAATGAGAGAGAAAGAGAGGAAGGAAAGAAAGCTGTTAGTTGATCAGAGGAAAAGAACAACCGCAAAGGGTTAGAGGGAAACTGTGTTAGGCAGCTGGAAAAACAGCCCTGTCAGCTAAGCAGAGAGCCCTGATTGGACAGTAAGCAGCTTTGTCAGCTGAGCAGAGAGCCCTGATTGGACAGTAAGCATGTCTGTCAATGGAGCTGGGTCTCTTACTGGCTCTCGATCTGCTCCTGTCGGGCCGAGATGCTGCCCTGCTCATCCAGAAGGTTATCCCGCGATGAGGACTGGGCGGGGTCCAGCTTCCTGACGTAGGCCGCTGGGACGAAGCCCTGCCGATCATTCACCTCCACCTTCCACCAGTCCTGAAGAGGAGAGAGAAAACACGCCTCTGTCACAGCCCAATCAGAACAAACATGCCTCCGTCACAGCCCAATCAGAACAAATACGCCTCTGTCACAGCCCAATCAGAACAAACACGCCTCCGTCACAGCCCAATCAGAACAAACACGCCTCTGTCACAGCCCAATCAGAACAAACACGCCTCTGTCACAGCCCAATCAGAACAAACACGCCTCTGTCACAGCCCAATCAGAACAAACACACCTCTGTCATAGCCCAATCAGAACACACCTAAGTCACAGCCCAATCAGAACAAACACACCTGTCAGGAAGTTCATTTCCACTTTTTGTATTTGTATGTGTACATGCTTCCATGCGTATGTGTGTGTGTGTGCCCTTGTGTGTGTGTGTGTGTGTGTGTGTGTGTGAGAGAGAGAGAGAATGAGAAAGAGAGAAAGCTAGAGAGAGAGAGAGAGAGAGTAGAAGGTACCTTGTTGGTGCTGTTGAGCAGCGTGAGGACATCTCCCTTCTTCATGGTGACCTCGCGGGGACTCTTCTCCTGATAGTCATACAGAGCCAGGACCAGCTCCTTTCCCGTCTCATCGTCTGTCGGGGCCACTTGTTGCTGTTGGGAAAGTCCACGTTTACAAACATTTACACACATTTATAACCCATTTACACACATTTAAAATGAATTTACACACAAGCTCAGAGCCCTGCTGGAAGGCAACAACTGCCAGTTCACACATTTTCACACAAATGTACATAATGTCACATCAATAGCTACAACTGCAGTGCCCCTACTGTGAACTTAACCAACAATCTTCTTGCATTCAAACTTCCTGAAATTCTCTATTTGCTCCTTTATTTCCAGAGCCCCCACCCACCCCATGCGTTACCTGAGCCAGCGTGAGTTTGGTGGAACCCTGCACCCCTACAGGCCTACACGCCTCCTGGGCCCCCAGTGATGCTGTGACCCAGCGTCGGTGGCACACGAGTGGGACTCACCCTGCAGGCCTGGGCCTGGTCCTTCAGGGCCTGGATGCTGCTGCCGTACGCGATCAGATCAGACATCAGGGCCTCGTGCTTCTTCAGCAGGGCCTGAGGCGAGGAAGAGGAGGGAGGAAGAGGAGGGAGTGCGATCAGCCGCTTTGGAATATCACAGAAGCACTAAGTTCGTGCTTTTAATCGCTTGATGCAGATCAAGAGATGTGGTCAAAACAAACAGCTTCCCATATCCACCATTATCATCACCTTCATCATCATCATCATCATCATCATCATCATCATCATCATCATCATAACTACCATTACCATCACCTTCATCACCATAACCACCATTACCATCACCTTCATCATCATCATCATCATCATAACTACCATTACCATCACCTTCATCACCATAACCACCATTACCATCACCTTCATCAGCATCATCATCATCACCATAACACATTACACACCTATCCATCTATCCACTACCATTCATCACTCATAACCACCATTACCCACCACCTTCATCATCATCACATCAACCACCATTACCATCACCTTTATCATCATCATCACCATAACCACCATTACACCACCTCACTCTCCATCATCATAACTACCATTGCCATCACCTTCATCACCATACCACCATCATCACCTTCATCATCTCACCACATCATCACCACCATCATCCTCATCACCATCATCATCATCTGCATCGCGTGCTCATCCTCCCAGTCCCTCGCACCTCGCCCGCCGTGTCGCGCCTCCCATGGGCCCTTCTCCTCATCCAGACTTCAGCCTGGTCGCGCTGCTCGCCTGCAGAGTCTCGGTCCTGCCGCGATGCGCCGCCACCAGCGCACCCACGCGCCAGATCCCCCAGCTTCACCCTCACCTTCGGCAGAATGGCCTGGATATGAGCCATTGCACACAACACCAACCTCAAAGTAACACACAGTGAGTAAGAATAAAGCATATGATGGTTTTCCATTTTTTAGCATCATTAATAAGAAGCCTGAAGCCTGAAGCCTGATGTCATACAAATGCAGATGACCAGTCAGTTTAACACTGAGATTCTACTGTGCTTGTTACATGAACCTTGCTGCACAAGCCTTAGACAGCATAAGCGACAGTCACAGATTTTCAGCAGGGAAACCTGCTGCCTAGGCAAGCGGAAGTTCCGAGCACCTTCCTCCACCATGGCCTGGCCCTTCTGCGTGACGGCCTTGATCCGCGACTCGTGGCCCGCGATCTCCGCCTGCAGCGCCTGGTGCTTCTTCAGCAGATTCTGCACACCAATCAGATCCTTCCCTGAGGGAGAGAGCGCGAGAGAGAGTTTATTTCATCAGTAGCAACTGTGGTCAACGGGGAAACCAGAGCGCTACTCAACACAGTGCTACTACCAACCATCTCCGGGATGCACGCACACCATGATAAACACTCAAAATATACAAGCACAAATTCACACAAACTCACACACATACACACACATGCACAGACAGACACACACACACGCAGAAACGCTGACCTCTGTTGGTGGACGCCGTGATTGGCTCCTTCTCCCTGATCCAGGTCTCCTCGTCCTCGACGTCGCGGAACAGCTGCTGCAGCCGCAGCGAATCGGAGAGCTTCTGCTTGCGGGCGGCCATGGGCTCCTTCAGCGCCTCGTAGCGGGCCAGCAGAGCCTCCTGCTTCTTCCGGATGTTCTCCACGTCGAAGTGCCCCGCCTCCTGGAACTGCCGAGCCTGGATGCTGATCCCATCTATGCGGTCCTAAGAGGAGGAAGGGACAGTATGTGAGCGTGTGTGTGTGTGTGTGTATCTATCTGTCTGTCTCTCTCTTTTACAGTTCAATACACACTCAGAAATTCTTATATACGACTAAAGACTACTGAATGTAAAGTGAACTGCAGAAACAAATGACAGACACAGACAAACAGAACTGTGTGACTCTGTGAAGTCACCTGCAGTATGAAGTTTGGCCGCTGAAAGCAGCATTGCCAGATATGGAGATGTAAACTGGCACTAATGACATTATTACTGACACAGATGTAAATAGATAATTAAGGGGGGGTGTTAGGGGCAGGCACATGATGCTGATATACATGAATAATTAAGGGTGGGGGGGGGTGACCTAACGCTTTGGGTATTGAAGCTGGGGGGCGGAGGGAGGGGTAGGTGTGGGAGTTAGGGCAGGGGAGATGGAATGGGGGTAAGATTTACCTAGTTATAAGTGAGTAGAAGGCGTAGAGATTCGGGCGGGCACGCAGTTGGGGCGGGGCCGGTGGGCGGGGCTTACCTGGTGAGCGGCGATGTCGGCCTCCAGCAGGGCGTGCTTCTTCTGCAGGTTCTGCACGCTGGTCAGGTCCTTGCCGAAGTCGTCGGACGCCAGGTGACCTTCGACCTCGTACAGCCACAGCTCGATGTCCTCCACGTTGCGGTTGAACTGCTGCTGCTGGTTGGCCTCGCGCAGCTTGATTCCTGGGGGAGGGGAGGGGAGGGGGGGGGGGTACATGCGTCATAATCTGCTTTTCATTAAAACTAGTCTTCCCTATTATTAAATCCTATTAAATCTTGATACCATATAAAAAAACGTTCCTTATAGTCTGAGATCAAATGGCACACTGCTACTCAGACCTGGGTCAAACACGTATGAGAAATGCTTTAACTCGAGATTCCATCAATAGGTGCGAATACCTACAGTTCCCCAAGACTTTTCAATGAAAACTGTTATGAAACAAAAACATTACAAGTGCATGAAAATTTCAGTTCTGAATACTGCTGAAAATACACACTTCATTAAAAGAAAGGTCAGGAATCTTATCCTAATTAAAATTAAAAAGACCATTTAAAACTATTTTGAAGTTAAGTAATTGACCCAGATCTGGTGGCACTGAGATTGATAAGTGTTTTGAAAGACTGGTTTTTTTTTTGCCGGTTTCGTATAAATGCCCTCAGTGACGTTGCATTTTCCCAATTTCACCTTTCAGTTCGGTGGCTTCCAGAAGCTTCTTCCACTGCGAGGCGACCTCGTCCATGCGGGCGGAGACCTCGCCCGAGGCGTAGTGCTTCCGGTCCTTCAGCTCCTGACCCGACTTCTGCAGGGCGTCGATGCGGCTCTGATTGGCCGAGAGCTCGGCCTCGAAGGCCTGGTGCTTCTGCACTTTGCCCTGCAGATTTGAGGGGTCCTGGAACCGAGAAGGGTCAAAGGTCAAGTATGGTAGGTGTCAATGGAACGAACAAGTTCATTCTAGAGGCAAATATCAACAAAATAACTTCACTCAAGTCTATGAATGCCAATATATATTTCTATTGAGTTCTTATGGATAAAAGTCATGTACAGGTCAGCTCATAATTCCATAAACACAATTCAGCCATCTGGCAATCGTTACAAGACATAATATTTACTAAACCATCTTACTCTAAGTGACAAAACAAAGCACACAAGTGCAAGCAGAGACTAGAATAAAATAAGCAGAAACTACAGTACAATTAACAAATCACCATTGTGCCGATTCAGGTTCCTCTATACAAATCCTGCACAATTTTCATTTCTTTCTTTTCTTGAATCAGTAGAATTTACGTTCAGCCATCTAACATGTGTAGTCAGGTCACCA